>NW_020270491.1:15395-116009 GCF_002803265.2 Melanaphis sacchari | reverse complement strand
TATTCATATTATCAACATATTAGATTTACTTTAAACATATTCATATAATTGTCACACATTATATACATATACAATAAAAGTTGAAGAAACACTGATAATTGAAACTAAACCGACCATTTTCTAGTTATGTTTAATATTTTAAAATACTCAAATAATTTTATTAATTTTATTTTCAAGAGTAAAATTAATTAAAGATAAACACATATTTGGAACAAAAATCTAATTTTGTTTCATGAGAAACTTGATCAAATATTACGGAATCTACTGTGTAATGTAATCTATATCTATGTCAATATAAAATAACTATAAGTAATACTAAGATTTTACTAACTAAATAGTATTAATAAATAAATATTGTTTTTCAGGCGAATATATTGACGGTGGACATTGTATATGGGCTGGCATTTTTCGAAGTTTAAAAAGAAAATATGTAATGGATGTCAATAAATGTATGATTTTATTCTTAATATTGTTAGAAACTATAATTGAAAAATGTTGTTTGACTACATGAATAAACATACAACTATTCAAAAAGTTCATTCAATTACATTAAACAATGTGTTCCAAAAGTGAAAAGTTAATGCAACATTTGTCAACTTTGAAAGTCACTGATGCTTGTTTAATATTTGTTGAACGTCAAACAACTGCTAAATATTTATACCATTATATCGAAGTACGTTGCTAAAATATAATAATTATTATACTCATTTAGTTTAATCACATTAGTTGATTTGTTAAAATTTATTTGATATATGTGACAGGACTACACTGAAGAATATATGCTAAGCAATATTAAATGTGAATTTATGATTGGGAAAAGAAATAGTTAATACTAATTGCAATGAACTGATATATAGAAAACGACAAAATATTGATATCATTAAGAAGTATTTTATTATTTAATCTATTACTTTATATATTATATATAAAGCATTCGTACTAAATAAGTTTCTGAAATCAAAATTATTCTCAAAAACAAAGCAAGGTTATACACAACGATAATAAAACCCACATTAACATATGGATGTGAAATCTGGGCAACCACTAGTAATACATAAAGAAAATTAAGGACGTTTGAGAATAAGATTTGGAGAAAAATCTGTGGTCCTGTGTATGATAACAGAACAGGTGTGTGGAGAAGGAAGTTAAATCGGGAACTGCTAGATGAGTTGGGACTGACACCAGTCCATAGTTTCATAAGTGGCCAAAGAATACAATGGCTTGGTCACGTAATACGCAAAGATGAGAAAGAGACGATTAAGGCGGTGCTGGAGTAGAGACCTACAGGTTAAAGGCTTCGCAGACGCTCTAGAAAAAGATGGCTGCATAGAGTAGAAGATCTGAAGGAAATAGAAGTAACATAGTGGAGAACAATAGTACATAATAGAGAAGAATGAAGGTAGATTGTGATGACGACAAAAACTCTTCAAGAGTAATAAATGCCAGCAAAAGAAAGAAGAAGAATTATATATATCACAATTATTATTTTAACTAAACTAGTAATAATTCATAATTATGTTTATTTATTTATTTTTTTGTAGGTTTAACGATAACATTATTTATGTTGTCATAACATCAGAAAACTAATTTTCCTAATAATTTTTTTTCGCATAAACAATCTAAAGGGAGGGCACGTTCTTAAAAAGTCAATTTATTATTATGTTGTCAAATCAATTTTACTTTTTTTTTAATAAATTGTATTTATTGATACGAAATGAAGATTATTTTTTGTAAACAGATAAAGTAAATTAAACATTTATTTTATTATTTTCAGTAAATAATTTACCCGAAAATGTAAAAAATAATAATGTTTCCATATAAAATAATGTAAGTTGTGCAGTGCATGTGTGCATGTGCATACCAAATGTGTAAAAATTTAAAAATCATAAATAAATGTGTATTTAAGGCCTTATAAAACATTAATTTCAATACAGGGTCATCCAGCTGAAATATTTAGAGATTTAGTGGTACATAGGGACCTCAGTCATCTTAAAAATATTGAAACGCACTATTGAAAATCTATAATTTACTTTTTGTCAATATTTTCGTTCTTTGATTAAAATAATACGTTTTGAATTATTGAAACCTATTAACATCTTAAAATTTAAAACTAAAATAATTATTCTGGTGATATATAGACGGTTCTAACGCAGGTATTTTCTAACTATTCCAACGACAATAACTTAATAAATACACAAATAAATGATAAACTTTCACTTTAATTATTAATTATCTGTGATTTTATGAGGTAAGTTCTAGATTAAATATAGCAAATTTTTTATTCATTATAATAACAATAAAAATACCTACTTACCTAACTACCTATTTATTTATTCCATAAAAAAAAAAAAAAAAAAAAATAGAAATTACAATGTAATAATATTTAACAAAAGGTATGATGACATAATATGGTTTGATCAAAATATCAATTGCAGTAATAAATATACTCGATATCTGTAAGAAGGTCACTGATCCGGCAGAACAACGCTTTTATATTTCGGTAAAAATATCGCATGCAGTACGAAACATCGAGTAAAACGGAGACGTGTAATGGGCGGGTACTTTTGTGTGCGTCCCAGAGGCGCCAGAAATATAACATGATTGCGATTTATATAATGTATGGCGTCTTCGCCGTATAGAACGTAGGATATTCAACCATCCACCCCGCACACCACCGCAAACTCTTACCGACCGACGTGAGAACGTTTAAAGACGAGTATAATAAAAACATTTTTGTGTGCCGAACGCGCATTACGTCCACCACCCCATGTTTAGCCGAGCACCGGTCGCACACATTATTCTTACAGGGGTCTCCAGACTACAGTTTGCGATCAAGTTTTAATCGGCGCTCCGGACGATGATAAATAAAATAAAAACGTGCGTAATATTCTGCTAAGGTATCGCACGCAAGTGTCGCAATTATCACCTGTATCATAGTTTACGAGCTGAACGATTTCATTTAAGCGCGACGGCGAGAGAACGACCGAGAATAATATGGGTATATAGATATAATATATGATGTATTATTTTATATTCGAGCTGGTGTGTGTGTGTGTTTGTTACGTATACAGTTCATTAAACAGAATATATCCGTATGACTGAGTAATAATAATTAAAAATATGATAATTAAAGCGCGGATTTTTATGCACTTAAAAGTATCGAAATATGGCATATAATATGCAGTAAAAATAATGAAAATATGCAGTCAAAATTATGAAAATATGCAAAAATATACAAGAATTTTTTATTTATTTAAAATTTACAATAAAACTTATAATAATTAATTACTTAAATACTTAATAATAAATAATTTCTAAACTTAATTTATTTTTAAAATTGTATTTATTATTAAAATTAATAATCATATGCATTTCAAGTTTTTCTTCTGTGAAGTTGTATCATTTATCGATTAACATATTTTTAAAGACTGAGAACGAACGTTTGACGTCAACCGAAGTTATTGGGGCATATTTGAAGCAACTTAGTATTGTCGGATCTTGATAAAGATCTTCAAGATGAACGTTTTCACTTAATAACACTGAATTAATTTTTCGTAGAATTTTCAGACCTTCATTTTTATTGGAAAGCTCGTTTAATTTTGTTGTAAGTGTTACACCTTTCAATCCAGGAATAGAATGCATTTTTTCTTTCGTTTCGTCAATTATTGAAAAGCTTAGATATAAAGTCATATTTCGAGTTTCCAGTTTTTTTTATGACTATTTTTATCACTAAAAATGCCAAATGAATAGATATAAATTTTAAATCATTCTACTCGACAAAATATTATCCTATACATTTTTTTAAATTTTCGCTTCAATATGCAATAAATTTTGAATTTTGTCAAAATATGCAAAAATATGCAATAACCTTCAAATATGCAGAAATATGCAAAAAAAAATTTCACCATTAGCTTCAAATTATGATAATTCGTGGAGATAACTGACAAAAATCCAAAAATATTAAAAGGAAAAAAATATGCAATGGCATAGAAATCCGCGCTCTAATGATAATATTACCATAGTAAATATTATAAGTTGGGACCGGACTTATATGCAAATGCCATAGGTACATATATATTGGAATGAGGTTTTTAAAGTTTGATAAGAATCGCTTTCAGATCGAAAGATGATTCTTAAAAATAACACTTATTGTATTTTGCATGTTTCAACGGTTTTACCTAATAAATACATATTAATAGTTTTATGGCGCATATGAGCAAATAAATTGTTTTTTCGTCGTATTTTCACGTTCACAGCCACATAATATCGATAAAATTTACGAGTGGTCTTTATTGTCAACGACAAAATGGGCGTACCTACTCATCATATGCAACATATAATATACAATAATTAAGGCTCGGAAGTTGTAGGAGCTAAAAAAGGTAAAATATGCATGAAAAAATTACAAAATATGCATTAAAATGATGTTAAATATGGAAAAAAATTATTCTGAATTCCAAAAAAAAGAAAGAAATACATCAGATATTGTTAATAAATTAATAAAATAATAATATACGTAAAAACTGTTTGTAACTAAAAAAAAATTATAACTGGTTGGCATTTTGACATCTTATTGAGCTAAAAATATAATTAAAAATATTTTTTCAGTATTTTTGAAATTACGATAAATATCTTCGTTGAAAATTTTGAGTTTTATATTCAATATTAATTGAATATACAGGTTAAGAAAGAAAAAAATCAATTTCTTTAAAAAAAAATTTTAAATATGCATAATATGCGTATAAAATCAATGAAATATGCACTTTTTTTAGCTAAAATTGACAAAATATGCATATTCAATTTACAATTTTTTGATTCTCCATAGTACAGTTCAGATTTCTAATTTGGTCTGCTATAAATTGAGAATATACAGAACAATATGCATTCCCTACAATTTCCGAGCCATAATTATAATATATTAATAAAGATCAATATTTGTTTTGATTTTTTATGAAAGTAAGCTAATATTTTATAAATTGAAAATAAAGAATATTAAATGGCAAAGATGACGAAATACTTTTTTTTATATATTTTTGAATACTTAATTAGTATTAATACTTAGTTTTTACATCATATTAAATAAATTATTTACGATTCAATTTTTAATGCATATTTAATAGTAAATGAATATTTTGTATCATATTACAGCATTTTTAGAAGCATAATATTTTGAGGATTATTTCGGCATATAAATCCGGTCCCTACATCTATTTGAAGTCTACATGTGACTCATCGTTATAATGGACAATAGGAGATTTAAACTGAAACACGAGGGGTTAGCAGATGTTCAATACAGCTGGTCTATACTACGGCTATCTGCAGTTTGATTATTTAATAAAGTAAAACGAATACCCGAAATGGTCGAAATATAATATATATAATGTACCGGATGATTCATTTAACGTTCTACACTTTAAAAACTATTGTCGTTCTTAAATACATCATTGTTACATCTCAGTAAGTCGTTAATTAACAATAAATTATTCTAAAAAAACATATATTTTATTTAACAACATGCGTTTTTAATTTTTTTATTTTAAAAGCAGAATATTCTTTTTTGTGTGTATACATTTCGAGGGAAAAAAAATCGAATTTTGAATGAGCAGTCTAATTTTAATTATTTAGGACTTATATTTTACATTGACGTTACGCAACTATCCAAATAGAAAACTATATAAATAGTTTTTATATTTGTTAATATTAGTGATGATAATTTATATTATCATTAACGTTTGAATAATATCAACTTACTGTAGAATGGCGTGAAAAGGTTTGTGATATAAATAGGCAACAACTTAAAATATTAATTTAAATGTTTCAAAAATATCATTGTATATACAAAATATATAAGATGAATCACGTAAGACACGAGTACCTATGTAAAAGTATCAAGTTTTTTATTCGTTTAAACTCCAAATGTCTATAAAAAGTGTGCAATTGTTCACAAAATTTTAAGTTTAAAAAATCCTACAATAATTGTTAATTATATACTCCTACACGTGTATGCAAACGTTTATTACTGAATTAAATTAAATCCATTTTTTGCAAGAATTAGTTATAATAGAAACGTACGAAACAGGAAAATAAACAATTTTTTTTTTTTTTTGTATAATATATTTTGCAATTAATTTTTAATTCATAATAAATATTCCATGTTAACAAAAAACCAATTTAATCGTCATTTAATTGTTCTACCGAATTATTAAATCTAAATAATGTTTTCAGTAGACCGTTTACTGTAATGATACAGTCTTTTGTCAGCAATACTATAATACGTGATATATGAAAACAATTTTTACAGAGTAGAAATAGAGATTATATTATATTATGCTATTATTGGTATATTGTTGTATACGTATTCCTATGTTGGACGGACACAAATGAACACAGTAGAACGTATTAGTGGGGATGAAAAAAAAGAAGGATAACATCACCCTAGTGAGCTCAAATCGTGATTCACTGTCAACACACGCTGTTTTCTCTTTAGACAGAGCGTACGTTGTTTTCGCACTCAGGACCAACGGTGAGTACAAACCAACTATTACTTTTATATACTATCTATTATTATTATTATTATTATTATTATTATTATTATCATAAATATTATTTTCATCGATATTTTATTATTAATATCATTAGGATAACCTTGTAAATATACTATATACAACAACTTAGGTCAGGCATATTAATTATTTTACTGATTTTTTGTATACAAAATATAATATGATAGTATTGATTTTTTTTATTATTGATAACGTTGATAATACGGATAAGTCGCGATAACTCAAAGTTGTTTTCTTGATTCTACAAGTATTGTGTTTGAAGTGTTTAATACGAAAAACACAGAACAAATATAATTACTTTTTATCTCTCTAGAGCAGTGGTTTTCAACTTTTTTAACAATGTAGCACACTTCTTCTACAAAATTTTTGCGGCACACCAATTCATATAATACGTGAAGCATGTATTTTTATATATAATACGTCATATATATATATATACATATATATATAAAAAATGAACTCCATCAATAGATTTATCGCGGCACACCAGTGTGCCACAACACACCGGTTGAAAATCACTGCTCTAAAGGTTTAAGTTATCGAGATTCGATTGTTATCGTACGATAGGTATATACACAATTATTTAGTCGATTCTGTTCCTATCAAATATAAAAACATTTTAAAAACTAAAATAATAAATTCGGTGTAGAAAATAATATTTTATCTATTAGGTCCGCGTTAATTTAATAGTCGCTATAACATCGAAGTGGTGTTTTTTTTTAAATATTGTTTACTACTTAATAGAATTAATATGTATTTGGACAGACGGACAGTATCTAATATTATATACTACGATATCGCACAGGTATTTTCTAGAAAAAGAATCACTTGAGTACCATGTAGGTAATTTTATATTATTTCTTAGCTATAATTCAATACCATTAAACGCATAATTAACTACTAACGTAAGTAAATAGTTATGCTGTTCGTTTTAAGTGCGCGCGCTGTGTTTACGGTCAGTCGGCACGGTTTTTATACTTCCTGCCGACTCATTTTCGGTTGTCCGCGCCATTTTATTACCGTCAATAAACACTGTTGAAATTCGGTCAGACGCTTTCTGAGTTATGGAAAAAGAATTGTTGTAAATGAAATGGTCTCACTACAAGGTCTGATACTTCGGCAATAAAGCTTCTCATCGAAAATATGAAAACTCACTGTCTCGTATTATTTTTCATTTCACAATAAACCACTTGAGAATAGACGTCGCACCCGCATGTGTTGTCTCAGTCTTACACACGTACAACATGGTAAATTTTCGCTCGCCAGTTTAAATATATGAGCTTTTAGTTTTGACATTAGAGTGAATTGATCTATTATCAAAATTCTAGGTAAGAAAATTATCTGTGTTCTCCCGTTGGTTTTTTTTACGATATTTTAATTTTTAAGTGAGTTATGAGTTTGAAAAATAGAAATGTTTAAAATGCTCATAATTCACTTAAAAATTAAAATATCGTAAAAAAAAACCAACGAAAGAACACAGATAATGTTCTTATCTAAAGTTTGATAATTCACTCTATTATAAAAACTAAAAACACACTATTCAAACTGGTAAACGAAAATTTACTATATCGTATGTGTGTAATGCGGGAACAACACATGCGGATGCGACGCCCTTTTAAAGCGTTCAGTAATAATTAACAGTAGTAAAATATTAATTCATCAATTTGTATATTAATACCTATTCGACTTGTTTCTAAGGATAAATAATTCTGTATTTTGTAATTTGGTATGTTTTGAGTATCTCCTACACGATAATATAGATACTGTTCAGTGTTTGAGCTATCGCGTTATTATATTCTGTTCCGTATCCGTCTTCCGTTCGAAACCACTGGTTACTGCAAAAAAATCAAGAAAAATAAAATTTTTATTTTATAACAACTCATAATTCGAACTAATAACCATAAAATCTATACATTTCCACCAATTATTAATACAATCATTTTCTATGTACTTATATTGAAATAATATGACAATTTAACAAGTTAATTTAACGATTAACATAAATTTAAAAAAAATATATATATATTTTTTTAGGACCGTAGTAACTGTATTCACTACATCATTTAATTATTGTATTTTAGAATAAAATATAATATTATAATTAAATGTAAATAAATATGTTATATGTAATTAAATGCAAAAATTACTAACTTAATAATATTTAGTGTTAAAGATTGGCTGTTAATTTATTCGAATACTTCAAAAATACTTCAAATATCTACTTCGAAAATGGATCAACTACAAGAGGTAATATACTTATTATAAATTATTTAAATACATTTCAATACTTTATTGCTTATAATTTATAAAAAAAACAACTTATTATTATTTACTTATTTATAATTTATTAATTTAAAAAATCATTTCAATAACAAAAATTAAAACATATTAAGTATCCAACCAAAGATTATTATATTATAGGTACAAATGATACAATAATCTCTATTAAATGATAATTATTTTTTGTTGATTTATTAAGAAAATCACTGACATTATGTATGAAAACTTGAATTAAACAAAATCAAAAAAGTTTATAAAATACAATTTTGGAATATCATAAACGAATTTATATCGAATCTGACTTTAAACATAATAAGACTATTTATATATTGTATATAATAAAAGTATAAAATGAATACTATTTATTAAGATTACCTATATTGAGTGACTCGGTTACACACATGTTAAATAGTTTGACAAAAGTATCAATAGTATCTACTTATATCTAAAATTTGTTTTTATATTGTTTCTTCAATTCCGAATAATTTTAAAATAATGTTATCCGGACATAATAATATATATGTGTACGAAAGTTGTTTATGTTAAGAAAAATAAAAATAAAAACAATTGTCATATTACTTTATTATAATTATTTATTCAACTTTTTTCAAAGGATATTTCAAGTGTAGACCCTCAAGATTATCAACTTTTAGAGAGTATTAAAAAATCAAATACAATTTTATATCTACCTTCTGGAAGTGGAAAAACTTTTATAATTACATCGCTTATTAAACACTGTGGAGACTGTTTAACTAAGTTTGTATAAAAATTGTTATTTTTAAATGTTTACAAATGTAAGGTATATAAAAAAAAATATTCAAAACAATTTTTAGACAAAAAGGCAAAGGAAGAAAATGGACATTTTTTATTGTCCAATCTGTACCTCTTATTAATCAACAAGCAGATAAATTAAGAAGTCTTTTGCCGTGGAATATAGGTACTATTGGTGATGACATGATTACTAACAATTCAAAAAGTTGGAATTTAATATTGAAAAAGTGTCACGTGAGTAGCATGATTATATTGTATAAATATTATATATACGTTTTCGCCTCAAAGGGTATAAATGAGGCAAAGATGCTTAATAAAACTGTATGGTTAAAACATATGTAATGGGAAAGTATACATATATATATAATATATATGTTATATGAAGTTGATTATTTTGAATGTTGAATGTTTATCACCCCGTCCTACAGCAGGGGCAGAAAGAGAAATTTTCTAAGGGAGAGAGGGGTGTAAAGAAAGCAAAAAAAGCTCATCAGATAGAAAAAAGCTCGACTCAGTATCTTATTTTTATTTATCAATGACATTTCTAATACATTAAAATTATTTTTATACTATTGCTTATTTATACTACGAACAACATAAACCTATTAATATAGGTAGGTCGTAATTGACTCAAAAGTTAATAACAATGATAAATAGTACAAATACATACATATACTGTTATAATAGTATTAAGATAATATTTTATTATATCCGTAATAAAATAAATGCGATGTTCATTTTTTTTCTTAACTATAAATTTTTAGATTTTTAATGAAACAAAATAATTTATTAATTGGTACAAAACTGGGTTTCTCAAATTTACTTAATAGATTTAATTATATTAGTATTTCGTAAGAAGATACAAGAAGATTTAAATTTTTTATTTTTTTAGATTCTAGTCATAACCGCTCAAGTTTATTTGAATAATCTGAATCGTGGTTACATGAATATAAATGATGCTAATCTTCTTATTTTTGATGAATGTCATCATGCTGTAGAATTACATCCATTTAAACAAGTTAGTACCGAAAGTATATTTATAAGTTCCTCAATACACTTTTAACATTTTAACACTGATGTAAGGTGTTCTAGATATTCAAGTATTATAATTATTAAATTTATGTTTAAAATATGTTAAATTTAATAATTTTTTTTTACTTAGCTTTAATTTTAAATCTCAAGTCAAATTATATTATCTGACTTACATGTTAATATTTACATCAACTACACTTTATTTAATACCGAGTCTTGTAAATTTGTGCATTTAAAATAATTAGAATATTTGAGAAATTATTCTTTAAAAAAGCTCAGATAAAACCTACATAATATACTGTTAGCAATTTTTGATTTTGTTATTATACTTCAAAATTTTCTATTGTGCATCAAACTATTACTTAAAACGATTATCAAAATGGAATTTTGAATCCAAAAATAAATGATTATGTAAATTAAAGCAAAAATACGAAAAATATTAAACCATGAAAATTTTTTTCTTAGTTTGAGATTTTGTTCGATAAAACTAATATATGATTTTACAAAGCTTAAAAGCCATAAATATAAACATAATTGATACAAATTATTTTCACTTATTATATAATTTGTGGTAATGATATTACAATAAATTGTTGATGTTTTTACGCATAACTGAACTGCAGTATTGCACAAATTTAAGTGGACGAACTAGTTATTTTATTAGCAAAATATTAATTCTACCAGTAAAGGAAAAAAATGAATTAAAATGAATTTATAATTTTTATGTGTTTTTAATTTTATTGTTTATCTATTATATAAATCAGATAATGCAAGTATATGATAATACTAATTTAATAAGTGATGAACGTCCTCATATTCTTGGAATCACTGCTACTTTGATTAATGAAAATACCACAAATGTCAAGGATGAACTTATGAATTTGCAAAAAACTTTCAATAGTCAAATTGTATCTAAGCTCAATGAAAATATTCAAGTGTAATTATTAAAAAGTTAATAATAATATTGTAAAACTAATAATTAATAACAACAATGACAGTTTTTCAGCACGTCCAAAAGAACAAATAAGTTTATATGACGAGTTCATTTTGGATGATGAACTTAAAACTGTTATTATTCGTATATCAAAAATTATTAAATATTTAAAATGTTTCCAGTCAAATTTTAAATCTGAAAGGTTTGAAGTAATTGATGAAGTATATTTCTTAGAACATCAAAAACAATCTAAGACTTTATTTAATTATTTTAATGATATAGAGGTGAGTGTTTAATGTTATCTTCAATAGAATAAATAAACATTGTTTTTTTCTAGGCGAATCTCATTGATGGTGGTCCATACATTGCATATGTGGCCACTTGGCATTTTTTGGTTGAAGTTGAAAAAAAAAAGAAAACATGTATTGATGACAATAAATGTTTGATTTTATCATTGATATTGTCAGAAATAACTATAATTAGAAAAATGTTGTTTGATTACATGAATAAACACGCATCTATTCACAAAAATCATTCAATTACATTAAACAATGTGTCTCCAAAAGTGAAGCAGTTAATGCAACATCTATTAACTTTGAAAACCACTGATGCTTGTTTAATATTTGTTGAACGTCGAACAACTGCTAAGTATTTATACCATTATATCAAAGTGCGTTAAAAATATAATAATTATTATATCATACTATTTAGTCTAATCATTCATTAGTTGATTTGTTAAAATTTCTATTTGATATATGTGACAGGACTACACTGAAGAATATATGCTAAGCAATATTAAATGTGAATTTATGATTGGGGAAAAAGAAATAGTTAATACTAATTGCAATGAACTGATATATAGAAATCGACAAAATATTGAAATCATTAAGAAGTATTTTATTATTTAATCTATTACTTTAAATATATATATTATAATTATCATACTAAAACTAATAATAATTCATAATAATGTATATTATTATTTATTTATTTTTTTTTTTTTTTTTGTAGGTTTAACAACAACATTATTAATATTCTTATTTCATCAGAAAAATTAGAAGGCATTGATATTCAAATTTGTAAGCTTGTCATTAGATTTGATTCTCCAAAAAATTTTCCTTCTTATATACGATCTAAAGAAAGAGCACGTTCTTCTGAGAGTAAATTCATTATTATGGTACCAAACCAGTTGAATTTTCAAAATACTCAATCTGAATACATTAAAATGGAAGAAGAATTTACAAAAGTACTCCACACTTAAAGTGCCTTTTGAGTTGTCTATTTTAAAAAGAAATAATATTTTGGTTTTTTTTTTTTTATTTTAGATTTTAGTAGAAAATTATATTGATGAAGAAAATATTGATGAAAATATAACAACAACGTTTAAGACTAAACACGCTATATTAACTTATAAAAATGCTATGAATATTATTTCAAGGTACTTAATTAAAGAACTAAAATTATTAATTTCTTTAGATAGTTATAAATAGGGTTTGAACTTTTATGCTCAAAAGTCAAAATATGATAATAAAGTATTTAAAAATAAACTTACAAATATTTTCATAAAAATAATAAAAATAATAAATAAATTAATATAAAAATTTAATAAATAAAACATAATTTGTAAGAAAGAATGAATAGCGACCTCATAATAATATCATTATATATATATTAAAATTATTGATTGTTTGATTGTATAATTCAATCTGACTAATAATTTTCAAAAATAGTCACTTAAATATAAGTTTTAAATGATTATGATAAAACATTTTTTTTAAGTATTTTCCATAAAATTAAAACAAATAATTTATATTAAACTAAGGAATTATATTTTCATCACAATTTAAAAAGTAATTTAGAATAATATGATAATGAAATTAATTAGTAAACATCTTTTAACTCTTAAAAAATGATCAAACATCTATGCAAATTTATAAAAAATATTTTCCCATGAATTCTATTTTTAATATTTTTATAACTAATAACTCTCAAAAAATACATGCAATTACATAAAAATGTAGACTTTAGTAATAAATAAAAATAAGTATTAATAAATTTAATTTATTTTGTTTGATTTGAATGATTTATAGGTACTGTTTATCTTTACCTCAAGATCGGTTCTCGAATTTACATCCGGAATGGTATATGACTGAAAGTGTTAGTAATTTAAAAAAATACAAACTAATACTGCCAATTAATAGTGTTATTAAAACTCCGATAAATGTAATAGTTTATTTTTATTTGTATAAATTAATAAAATGTAGTATTATAATTTATCTTATGTTAACTGTTTCTATTCTTTAGGGAGCATTTTTTAATAGTAAAAAAAATGCTAAAAGAAGTGCAGCATATAACGCTTCTATTGAATTGTACATGGTTGGAGCATTAGATGAATATCTTATGCCCGTGGATATTAAAAATAATGCTACATTTAAAAATTTAAAATGGTTTCCACATTGGGATGAGAACGATATTGAAGCAAGTAAATGCAATCTTAAAGCAGGATCTTGTAAAATGAAGAGGATGGTGCATATTAAAGTAAGTTATTATATTAAATTATTCATACAATTATGAATTAATATAATATGTTTGGTTAATAAAATTATAAACATTTTAAATAGAATACAGCATACTTACATGAATCATATCCAATAGAAAATAGTCCATCATATTTACATGTTGTGCACTGTACTCCTGATTATGTACAAGTGAAAGGTGATAATTTCAAAGTATTTGATAAATTAATAAAGTTAAATAAAGAGTATGGAATTTTAACATCAAACAAATTGCCACAAGTATGTCAACTAACAATTTATTTTTGTATTTTAGAAATAAAACTGAATGCTTTTAAAACAACAATAGGTAAATAGACAACTAAATTATTATAAATACAAAATAAAATATTTACACAAAGTTATATTAAATCAAGCAAAATTTCTTTAAATATATATCATACGTGTATTTTGCATTTTATTCTTACAAAGGATGATATTTTATTAAATAATTTTTTTTTTGCTAGGTTACTTTTAAATATAGACTTTAGATTAGTTTTTGAGAAGTGGTACATACATATTAAATATACATTTATGAAAAAAAATTAAAATGGTTAATTCTCTTCGGATGCATAAACAACTATATATATATGTTTGATACTATTATTTTGGTAAGATAAATTTAAGAAAGTTAATTTAACATAAATTTTTTAGTTTTTTATTGCTATGTAATACAACTTATATTTTTAATTTTGTATTTTGAATCAGAATATTATTCAAATTATTTCATTACATAAATATCAAATATCAGACAATTAGTAAATAAGCATTTAACATTTTAATGTGCAAAGTAATGTACCAATATTTTGCGAGTTAATACTTGGTTATATTCTATGGTAATATTTTTTTAAATATAATATTTCACTGTATAAGTTCAATGAATTTTAAATATTAGGAAAATGTACTACCTAATACATAATCACGGCTGTAAAATAATTTAAATAGTTTTTGAGAAAGTTAATCAATTTTATTACATTGTTACTAAAATTTTCAAACAAGTTTTTTACTGAATATCCAAAAATAATGTAATATGTCAATTTATCTTTACTGCGTTTACACTATTGGTATATTAAGGAAATAAGCGCTGCACAGTTAAAAAAAAAAGCAATTATAATTTTTTTTTTGAATATGTACCTACTTGGTGTTAGACCTATAATTTTCCCACTCATATTACACATATATCCATTATCATATACTTTGGCTCAACAATCAGCTAATAAAATTTTATAGTTAGTGGTATAATGCTGTCAACAACATTGTAGCAGTAATACCTTTCTTCATCAGTTTATTTATTGAAGTTAAAAAACCTCATCAACCAACATATCTTATGAATAATAATTTAAAATAACACTATTTATTAAATATTTCCACTTAATCAAGTTATTTTATTTCAATTACGATTTTTTCAAAACCATTTTAAATAGATAAAGTTATAAAATATTTTATAGTCATTCAACTATTTAAATCTTCATTGTAAAAAATGTATGTAAATAAAGAAATTAAATTGACTAGGTACTTATTAGAATATTATTTTTATTCATACTTTAAAAAAGGTTAAGATTAATGCATATGTTATAATGAATATTGCTTAGTATTTATTGTCTACTGAAACTGTAATTAAATATGTGTAATAGATACCTACTTAACATTCTAAAAGAAAGAACAATATTAATACACTCTTTACTTTTTCTTAGAATCTAAAATCCAAATTATGTATAAATCCATTCCTCAATATAAGCATTATTATTTTAACTAATTTGATCATTAATCAATGTTATTTATATTATACTTATACAGTTATCAAATTTTCCCATATTTTTACTTTTTGGTAATGTTAATATAAACATAAAAGTAAATGTTGAAATTCTTCATCTGACAAGTGAAGATCTTAAAAAACTGACCAATTTCCATAACAAATTATTTGTGGATGTATTGGGCGTAAAGAGTTGTTTTGCAAGAAACTACGATAATCAAGAGAATTCATACTTAGTAGTACCAATAATTTCTACAGGTTTGATATTTCACACGTGATTAAAGAATATCAATAAAATAATAAAATACATATAAGTATATAAATAAATATTTTCATGTTTTAGATAATATTCACAAACTGGATTGGGACGTAATCAATTTAGACAAACTTGTAGAAACAGAAGATCCTACAATAGAACAGAGAAAAGCTAAATTTTATAAAGAAGACCTCAATATGTATAGCGTAGTTTCACCGTGGTACAGAAGCATAATACCTGTAGAGGTAATACTATTATTTTTATTAATTTTCAATACAATATTATTTCGAGCCGTGACTTCCGACCGGTAGGTAGTTGAGAATAAATTTTCAATAATAACTTAAATAAAATATCGGCTATAAATAGGTAATTAGACAATAATAAAATGATCGCGTACACCACGTACCTGTTTTCCGCGCTTCGTCGTCATAAGATATTGTAATTTGTAAATATTGTAATAATATCATGTTTTACACAATTATTATAATTCGTTATAAAATTTAAATATCA
Source organism: Melanaphis sacchari (assembly GCF_002803265.2). Lineage (NCBI taxonomy): Eukaryota > Metazoa > Arthropoda > Insecta > Hemiptera > Aphididae > Melanaphis > Melanaphis sacchari. The sequence continues at coordinate 99,358 of NW_020270491.1, read as the reverse complement.
ATAAAAACCTTAGCGACACTCTAGATAACATTCTTATCTCTAGATTTGACCATAAGTCTATTCATTTTAATTTTAGAGCTAATAACACAACATCAGTTTTGCCAAATGCAGATTTGCTATTTCGTTCGCACGTAAGACATAGGTAGGTACACAACACGCCGGAGACACCTACGACCTACTCGGGGAATTCGATTTTGACCGTTTTTAAAAATTGCCATTCGGGCCAAAATTGCTTTGTGCATGATGTGAACGAGTGCGCGGTTTATGACGATTAGGATATCATAACAGTTTCTATTTAAATTGTTTCATTTATTTTGTGGTTCTACTAGGCTGATCGCATAAGCGTATTCAGCGACAAAAGTATTTGGGGAAGCGTGTTGATGTCCTATGTGGCTGTGTACGTAAATGTCGAATGGTATGAGAACTGTTCTTGCACCTTGCAAATTGCAATTGACAAAACTGTTCACAAAGTTTTTATAAACACAATTTGAAAATTCCAAAAATAATAACCAATAAACGAAAACCATAGGGCAGGTACCTAGGTAAAAAATATATCTTTCTTTTTGTTCCACATTGTTTTAAAAATATGGAAAATATCAAAAACCTATCAATGAGTAAATAGATTATAATATTATATCTTGAACAACGTTTAATTTATAACTGTCATTACACATATTATGGCGTTTATATCACATATAAAACCTATCAAAAAATTTATTTTTATTGTTAAATCAAATAACATATCTATATATTTAAAATTATTGATAATACATGTTTGGTTTTCATGTGTTTTAATATTTAGAAATATGTCATCATTGACATTCACTCGGACATGACACCTGAAAGTCCTTTTCCGTCTTCTGAGTATGATACTTATGCACATTATTTTAATGACAAGTATAATATAAATGTTACCCACAATGATCAACCTTTGATAACAGTAAAATCATTGAGTGTGTCAAAAACCAATTATTTAATTCCCAGGTAGTATAAAATTGAAGAATTTTATTATAAAATAATAATTTATGTATTTGTTTTCAGAACTTTTACTCAACAAAATAATAAACGAAATGAATGCATTGAAGAACTTATACCAGAATTTTGTACTTGGCATAAATTTCCATCAGTTTATTGGTTTAAAGGTTTAATGCTGCCAACTATATTATATCGATTAGAAAAACTATTACTGGCAGAAGAACTTTTTTTAAAAATTAATTCTATTTGTAACATTGAGGTAGAAGACAATGAATCATACGGTAAGTGGAATGTATTACTGCATTAGTTGATTTTCTATTTTCTAATTTTTTTTTTTTTTTTAAGCAGTAGATAAACTGAGCATTGATAATTTTTGTGGTTTTAATGAAAAAAAAAAAAAAAATACTATAATGGCATTTAGTGAAACATTGAGATACGCTCGAGAAAATAATATGATTGATGGATGGGATTCAAACAATTTACCTATTGATATTGATAGGCAAAAAAATACAACAATTTTGGATGTTCTAAATTATTTTTCGTTTATGCACAATAATAAACCTGAGAATACTGATAATGTTACTGTGAGTAAAAATTTAAAATTATTCAACTTACAAATATCTTTGATATGTATTAATTGCTAATTAATGAAGTAAATTTGTATTTAAGAAGAATCAACAATCAAATTCTTCCAGTTTAGACAAGGTCTATTGTAAAATTAGTATTTCAACCATTTTCTTTTGTTGGTTAGAAATATCTTATAATATCATTCTATTATTAGAAAATATTATATTATTTTATTATTATAAAAAAATAATTTTAAATATCACCAAGCAATTTTCCTACCATTACAATTGTTGTAATAATGTTACTTTTAGATTATTTTTGAAGATCATTATAACATTTTTTATTTGAAATACATTATCTTTTAAGTATTATAATACTTTATAAAGAAATAACTATACTAATGTATTATGATTGATTTTTCTAAAGTTTAATATTTACATTGTTTAAAGAGTAAATTGAATTAAATTAAATTAATTATTTTAGGTGGAAACAGACGATTTACTAAAAAATGTGTTGACCGAGATGAACCCTTTAATTTTAACAAACAACTCTCCACCTGTATTGAGTACGCTGTTTAAAGGAGCATCAAAACAAAATATTGGGATTAAACAGAGTGATATTTTAAAAGTAATAATAATTTTATTGACCAATGATATAAGGGAATTGGGCACTTATCATTACTTAAGTACCCTTAAAATATATTCATTTTTTAAACTTTCATTTTATTTGAATCGTTTAAATAAAATAAAATTGTTAGTTATTAGCTTTATTTTAGTTTGATTAAAAGATAAAAATCTTTAGTTACATTGTTTAAATAAAATATCTTTTTTGTCACTAGTTTTGATTGTGCTTTATATTGGTTCTTTTGTTTTTTATGCCAATTAAAATTTTAAATTATTTATGTATTTTGTCAATTGTTATGTTTAGGTTTTAACACTTCCATCTTCTAATGACATGTTTAATTATGAGCGCATGGAAACATATGGAGATAGCTTCCTCAAATTTGCTGTATCATTAGTATTTTATGATGCGTTTCCATCAGATAATGAAGGAGTTCTTACTAGCTTAACTATGAAATTGGTTGGGAATCGAAATTTGTTTTATGTTGGCAGGAATTTGAATCTTGAATCTTATTTAATGGTAACATAAAGCTTAAATATTTGTAAATAAAAATTGATATTTATATTACTTTAAATTTAGTTAAATGTTTTTGACTTGAATTTGGATTGGATTCCTCCGTGCTTTGGAGTTCCTAAACAAATTATGAAAATCATTAAGGAGAAAAATTGCTCATCTGAAATAATTCATCAGATAATCATTCCTAAAGATGATCAAATGATCGGTAAATATTTAAAATTATTAATTAATTTTTAATAGATAAAATGTACTTTTAATTTCAAAAATAATTTGTTTAAAGTATTATAAATAAACAGTATAATACATTTTTTCATTTTTCTTTTCTATGTGCTCCCATCTGTATGGGTTCAATCACCATTATCCTACACTTTCATAAGGCTCTGCCCTCACCTCTTCAACTTGACTTGAACTAATTATTTTCGTGCTAGTTTCTATTCTATTCATCCCTAGGTAAAAAAGTATACTTATTTATTGGCATACAAAGTACTTTATCTTATGTTTTTTCAATTTCATTAATTTACACAAAATTCTATTTCTGACATTATCCTAATTATCACCATTGTTTTGTACCACATATTCTTAGTACCTATTTACTTCGTAATTCACACACTAAATCCCCTCTCCCATCTTCATTCATGCCTTGCTCCATAAATTTCTCAATTGCTTTCTCCAAAATGATACACAATTACTTAAGTTTAATTTCTGCTTATCTATCCTTAGTTTCTTCAATATAAGTGGTATTTAAAACTTTGCCAATCTCTTTCCCAGGTTTTTTCTCAATTATACAATATTATCTGCAAAAATTATGCTCTTTAACTTGTTTATCTTATGTAATTTTATTCATTAATAAAAAAAGAAAGTAAGGATTCAATTCTGAATTCTGATTAACACTTACTCTAACACTAAATTTTTTCTGTTCTCCACTTACACTCATTTGTTGTTTTCTCTTCGTATATTATATCCTAATATTACTTCAGGTATATTCTCAGTAATGCATTCCTCTCCATTGGAAGTATAATAAATATATATTATAAATTAAATTATATATATTTATGTATAATGTGCCTGAATATTATTTTAGTTTTGAGAATATTTTTCATATTTTATGAAAGAAATCTTTGCATTAACATAATTTCTTATTTTAATTTTAGGATTAATATCAGATGAAACTTTGACCAAAATTGAAAATGAAATTTCGTTGTTCAACCAAATTTCAGCATTTAGTATTTCTGATAAAGATGACTCACAACTCGTGGATCGCTTATTATCTGATATATTTTTACACAATCAATCGGTTTCAGATAAAATGGTTGCCGATTGTGTAGAATCATTGATTGGTACATATGTAAATGTGAGTATGATTAATAATAATTTGGATACCTAAAACATTTCTTTGAACTAATATTTGTTTTTATTTTAGAAATTAGGAGTTGAAGTAGGCTTCAAAGTTCTCCATGGTTTGGGTATTATACCTAAACAATTCATTGATGCATTCAATCCTAAACCAATCGAAAACATATACAAAGATTTAAATTTTGCAAATATTTTACCTGGATATGAACTACTCGAAGAAAGAATTGGTTACTCATTTAAAAATAAACATCTATTAGCGCAAGCTCTAACCCATCCAACCTACCATTTCGGGTCTATTGACTGTTATCAAAGACTTGAATTTCTTGGAGATGCTTTACTTGGTTAGTTATAATTAGTATTATATAATATATACAATCATTTAATAGACATTCTTTTGTCTTTCTAAATGTCTTAAACAGCGAGTAAATAACTTAGGTATTATCTAAATTATTAAATAACACAATTACAATGGGTAACACATAGTCGGCAAATTAATTGCCCTGGTGTCCAATTCAGTATTACATTTTTTGTTTTATTGATACTTTTATAACTGATGTTAATATTGATATTTCAATATACTTGACTCATATTATTGAGAAGTATCATTAAAAATCTATAAATTAATTTCAATTGTTTTCAATATGAGCTTAAACTCTTTTTTTTTATCATATGTTATATACAAATCAATACATAATATAAAATACGATAAAAATTGTTTGATATCATCAAGTATAATTATACAATATAAGTTATCTTAGATTATAATTAATAATTTTAATTAGAGATGTTCTATAATTAATGAATGATAAGTTGGTTTTACAATTGTTAGCACATTAAACTATAAATATCGAAACGAACATCTACTTATGTATGATTATAATACTCTGCTAAATCATTTCTCTAATATAATGATTTTGTTTGCTTTCTATATTATAACAATTTATATATTTCTTATTAATTTTTAAAATCTAAAAGTTTTATTCTGTTTAAGTTCTTAAAATGTCTCTAAATGAACTTCAAAAATAATTTAATGAATTTGTATATTATTTCAGATTTCTTGATTACAACTTATATTATTGAACATTGTCATCAGAAAACTCCTGGTGAAATAACAGATATCAGATCTTCACTAGTAAACAACTTAACATTTTCTTCATTGAGCATAAGAATTGGACTACATAGATTTATCTTAGCTAAATCTCCAGATATGAGTGAAGCAATAGATCGTTTTTATAAACATCAACAAAAAAATAATCATAAAATTGGCCATGATGTAAAATTTTATTCTATTATTTTAATATATAAAATACATGTTTGTATTATTTATTATGCTTGCAGGTTTTGTATTTAATAGAAGAAGATGATTGTTATGCAGCTGAATCTATTGATGTACCCAAAGCATTGGGAGACTTGTTTGAAGCATTAATTGGTGCAATTTATCTGGATTGTAATAGAGATTTAAATTTTGTATGGACTATTTGCTATAGATTTTTGGAAAATGAAATCAGTAAGCTAATAAAAATTATTTAATATGTTTTTTTTTTTGTACTGCGTATGACTTAAGCATTTAAAAATTTTAAATTTAAATTTTAATATTTTTTGCAAATTGTACATATTTGTAATGATAATATGAATGTTTTGAATTCAAATTAATTGAATTGAAAACATAAAACACAATTTAACTTAGTTGAAGTTTTCTAAAATATTGTACTTTGTTAGTCTTTATATATTATTTAATAACTGTCCATAAAGATTTAATAATTTTTATAATAAAATATGTTTACTTTTTTTTATTTATTATTATTATTCATAAATTATTTTACTTTTGCAGAAGAATTTTGTACAAATATTCCGAAAAATCCTATACGTATTTTATTTGAAACTAAATTATCACCAAGATTCAGGTTTGTACTGAGTAATTAGATTAAACTTTAATTAATTATATTAGTATAGTCCATGTACAATTTACATTTTAATATAAATAACAGTAAAACAACTTTTTAAGTTGTAGATTCATAGGAAGAATATTTTTAATATTTTTTATTTTATCAAATTTTTTTGGCAAATTAAAATTAATTTAAAAAAAAAAAATCAGAGAAATGGCTTTATAATAAATGTAGACTGTCAACTGATCCTAAAAAATAGTTTAAAATTCTCATGTGAACTTACGAAAAATCTTAATTACATTTTCAAATCCTGGATATTAAAATTTAAATGTTTTTATGAATAAAAAAAATTTGAATATGATTATTTTTAAATTATTATAGCAAAAACTTATGTGAAACCTTGTATTAAATTTTTAGGTTTTTTTACTTAGTTAATTCAAATTTTATGAAGTAATATATTTAAAGAAAAATACTAATTGAGTTATCATGTAGTTATGTTTTACAATGTTTATAGTACATAGTATTGTTTTATAAATTAGTATCAGTTAAAATAAATAGTAATATTTGATATAATTTTTTAATTGTTATTATAAAATAAATACCTTTAAAGTTTTTTGAAAAAGTAAGTTCAATCTTCTGTAGTACTTTTAGAAAAATAAATTACCAATATCAATATGTACATGTAATAAAATATAGACTAATAAACATTCAGGATTGTTTTTCATTGTACATAATAATTTAGAATTGGGTTAGAATTCAAGACATCCATAATAACCATAACTACCAAACCTACTCAAAGAAGATTGCACTCATAATTAAAGCAACTTCTACAGTTTATATTTATTTATCCGATTATTTTTAAAAGTATCGGGAAGTTTCTAATTTTTATCCACTCTCTATACTAAGCTTCATTTTTCACCAAAAAATATCTTCTTTCATTAAAAAAAAAAATGTTATGTGATATGTGATTAATAATAAACGTATATTGGTTTTTATTTTACAGTGAACCTGATGCTGCTGACCTATCATTGAATAAAGGCTTAGGAATTATGATAAAGTTACAGATAACTGTAAACCAAAAAGTTATGAATATATATGGATTTGGTCAGAGTAAAAAAAAAGCCAAGATTGCTGCTGCCAAAATGGCTTTAAAGAATATGAAAAAAATTTTGTAATTTATATCATGTTTTTTCTTGTCAAATATTCAAACATTTATTAATTAATAGCTACATTTCAATACTTAAATTTTTAAGGTTTATAAATTTTTTTTTTATAATTTGCATATAATACTGTATATTATTTTAAAATAAATGTAAAAAAATATATCTTTATTAGTATATTTAGTATAATAAAATAAAAATTTTTGTCAATAACTAAATTTTTAGTTATACGGTTAAAACTTATTCATGTATTAAAATAACATTTCAATTACTAAACTGTGATATAAATAACCTAACTTAAGTACTGATTATTAATTTATTATAATGTAGTCTATAATGATTAATTCTTATTATTTTTGTTGTTAAATTAATATTTAGTTATATTGTTAAGGCGTTAAAACTCTAAAAAATAAATAATTCACTTATTAAAATTACAATTTCAATTACCTAAACATGTTATATATAATCTAGTCTAAGTATTAATAAAAATTCTTAATTGTGTAAACAATCAAGTAATTATTTAGTCATAGTTTCAGCTGATGTGTTAAATCAAGATTAAATGTATAAGGTTCGCCTAGATACTCTTCAAAAAATGTTCATCTAACAACTACTAATGTTAATTTGCTAAGCGTCGTAGATTCATCAATTACAATAGAAATTTTTATATTAGTTGATATGATTTTGTGGCAAATAGTTTTTTTTTCATTTCCAATGTTATATGAAGTGCAATGTCTGAACATGTTTTATTAGAAAGTAAAATATTACCCATATTTATACCATTTAAGACTTATAAATCTACTTCATTTGTTAAGTCAACGAATGGTCTATTGAGTTTTAATGATTTTATAAATGGTTCTAAATACTCTTTTAGTAGTTAGCATATTTGATTTATGTGAATTTTTGAAGCATTTACAATTTGTTTTTTTCTAGACTGTTATATATTTTTACTGCTTTGAGATGTGTCAGATTTTTTGTGTTTAAATATTTTTATTCTCAGACTTGAATTTTTTGTCACATAATTATTATCATTTACCATTTGAAATCATAGAACAATCTTGCCATGGTTTAGAAATACATACATTTTGATCAGGTGATTATCCTAAATTAGTTATGCACTTGCATATTAAACAACCTAATAATTTATTTTTGATGATTAACAAGTAATTAGAACTTTAAACATTTTCGTACTGATTCCAATAATCAGGTATTTCACTTGATTTGTTTGCATTTTTTACTTCAGTTTTTTTCCATATTGGTTGGTTATTCGTTGGGTAGACACTTTTTTTTATTTGTAAAAAATTATCATTGTTCGTACACACAGCCTCTGTATTTAAAAAGAATCAATGTATACTTGTGTTACATAAAATGATTATTTTACTAAAGGAATAACAATATTAAGCAAAAATATGAATAAACTGTAATAATATGATAATAAAGATATCTGAAATGTAATAAAATACATGAGATCCAAAGTGTAACAGTATAAAATATTTATATACCTAATTAAATTGATCTATAAATTGTAGTATAAAATAATAGTACCAATAAAGCAATAAAATAAATAAATGAAAAATAACAATAAATAATATAATTTAATGAAAGCTCGTCAGTCCCTACCTGAGAGGCTATTATCTCTAGCAAGCTTTTAGCACATGCGACCTTCACTGGGTTGTATGCAATTTTAGCAATAAAAATATAATTTGTATTAACCACAATTAGTGCAGCTAAAGGCTAATAGTACAATTAGGATTTTAAAAAATAAACAAAAATACACTAAAAAAAATGACCTAATAACTTTAAAAATTAACTAAAAATGATCAAAAATGTATTTAGATCAGCTAAAAATTTTTATTTTGAAATAATAATTATTTTTTATTAATTTTTATATCATATAAAATACTGAAAATAGATAAAAATGTATTTTAAGAAGTAAATTTAACAAATATATTCAAATTTGAGTTGACAATTAATTACCTATACTATTTTTCAATATCAATGAACTGGAGTAGGTAATTGAGATACAACACATAATAAAAAAAAGCTTAAAATAAACAAAAATGAGTTTAAATATACAAAACTAACATAATAAACATAAAAATTACCTTAAAAATGCAATAAAATGCATTAAACACAAATAATGCAAAGTTAAAATTAAACATTTAAATTGTTATAGAACAAAAATAATTTAATTTTTGGTTAAAAATGTATAGCACTAAAAGAAAAAAAATGGAAAATTCATCAAAATCTTAGTTCTACTATAATAAGTAACGAAGACCAACAATAATTAACCAGATTAAATACAGTTATCATCTCACACTCGTGAACATAAAATAATGAAAAAAATCTAAATAAAAGAATATGATAATCATTTTTTAAAAAAAAAAGAAAAAATTACCGTGCTGAACGATGGTTACCAATTTGAGCCTTTGAATATTTGAACGTGAATAGTATGAAGAAAAAAAATGATATGAATATGAAACTTAACGTTCGTACGATTTGAATTTCACCACGTGACACAAAAGCACACTTTGGACTTTTAAAATGAAAAGAACACTGTCTGGAAACTACACTAAGTACAGCACAGCTCGAGAACCGTCATCGTTATTAGGGCGTTTTTAACCCAATTTAGTGAAGTTGAATTCATATTTTTAACAGATTTAGAGAGAGAGAGAGAGAAAGTACAGTTACCGATCGAACGTCCACGCGATACTATCTACTGTTGACTACGATCGAATAGTATTTTATAGCATGCAAATAAAATATTTTGTATAAACTATTTCTACTTAATACTACCTACTATACTATACGGATAGTAGATAAAAGTATTAAGTACTTTATTGCTGATTGGCAATAGACAATAACTGATAAGCGCGATTTGTCATTTTTCAATTGTATAACGTTTCCAAGTATTATTTTTTAAAACATTAAACTTTCAACGAGTCAGAACGCTAAAATTGATTTTTCTGTGAACCGAAACACTATATCTAAACAAGTGACGAATCGGAATTTCCTCCTCTTTTTGAAATCGGTTGTTTTGTTTGACAATTATTATTACTGCATAAGTCTAAGTAAGTATGCTAAACGGTCTCCGTTGTCACGTTACAATATTTTGTTTTCAACACAGTTGCTATTATGTATTATTCTATTTCTACTTCCATGCCCTATTAGTTATTACCAATTACCAAATGTGTAGTTTGAATAACTTCAAACAACTCGTCTACTGTGACGTAATAAATACCTATGTCATTTAACATTTTCAACTAGGTAGGTATCTACAAGTTTAATTAATTTTTCTTTTTCGCTAATTCTCACATCATATTTATACAGAAGCTTATTGTTCGTTATTATATTTTTGTATGTTCTATTTTTCAACTCCTTTACTTTTTGAATCTATTATTATTATAATATTATGTAAGTATATTCTTCAGAACTAAAATAAAATGTACCTATTGTCACCTCTCTTTTTATTGCCTATAATTTTTCGAATTGCTAGGTAGATACTTTAAATTGTTCTTGATACTCCATACTTTGATACTATAACTAAATAAAGCCACAACGCTTTAACTTGATTACAATTTTATTTAAACAATTCAAGAATCACACTACTTCTTAGTAAAAATACTAGAAATAATTATAAATTACGCGGCCGTTGCACACACAACTCACCAGCATATAAACTGACTGCGGAAATACTTACTAGTAAGTAGTAACTAATAAACTAATAAACCATTTCGTATTATTACTAGGGTTATCGCTCGACTATCAATTTTTAACACGAGAAGCTTTGTTGCGTAGGTATACACTATACACTTATGAGTTATGAGCAATTATGACTGAACGTTGTTGAATGATATAAATTAATTAAACATCTTTCTCCAACTAAACTGGTAATTGACGTTAATAACTGGGGAATGTCCAAATTTACAATATTTACCAATTTTTAGGTAAATTACGTCATTTACCGCACATTTAAATTATTCACCGTAACATGTATATTGTACAAAGTAAGTTCTTATATGAAAAATTAAACATTTTTCATTACATTAAAATCAAAGTTTCATTTTAGTACTTATCAACATTTTATTTTTCATAATATAAAATATATTACAGATAAATGTTTGAATAAATTCTACATAATACATGAATCCAAAATGATATTACCTACGTAAAAATAACCATACATTTTTTAATTTTTCTGCGTTTTCTTTATGAGCACTGAAATAAGTTTAAAAAATGTTCGATTGATCAGCCTTGTACTTCATACTTAAACCATTCAATTTCCATTGCAACAAATAATAATCTTTAATTAGTAATTTAAAAGTAAATAGTCAATTGTAATTACACAAAGAGATTACAGCAAGAATTTTAAATTTTTATAATTTAAAAAAATAATTCTAACCGTTTAACATTTAAATTGCACTACCTATTGTTTTAGTATAATAAATATATATATATATTATATATAAAAGCCTAAGTCTTTGGCTTAAAACCAAGACGCGTGGATTTTAAAATGAAAAGGAAGAACTAAACTAAATATAAACGGTGTACCTAGGTATATATTTATTTTACATTTTAGTATTTTACATTACGGTATTGGCACAATTAATTTTAAAAGTTTATATTATATTATATTTTAAACGTATACCTAGGTACAAACAAGGGTGTTCCCATAGTATATATATACGCTGTATATTCTCAAGATTTTTTTTCATTATTATGGGTATACTGCGTATGCTCTCAATCATAATCGATATTATACCATTATATCGTTCCATATTATGTGATATATATATATGATGGGTAAGGTACTTAATAATCTGGTTTAACATTTTTTCCATATTATTGACACGCTCTTTACCGGCTTTACTCCTATAAACTATAAGAAAAATATTCTTATTGTATTAAATGTTTATATTTGATAATATTGTATACTCTCAAAAAAATTATTAGGAACACCTCTGGGTAAGTACAAATAAACACTTACGATTGGGTCACTGGCTATTAAACAGTTTATTAGTTTTGAAAGTAAATGACTTTACTGATCACGGATGGTGTTTGACAGGGTATCCCGTCAATTGAACGAAAACAATTGATCGCATGACAACTTCTCGAAAACTTTTGATCGGAATACAATTGCTCGTAAACGACAATAATTGGTCGAAGAGAAATTGCTTATAAAACTAAAAATTATTTTATTGATATTATATTGTCTTGCACTGTCGAGCTCTTACCTAGCAATTGACTCGACATTAAATCGCACCGTATTACGGTAAAAAAATACAAGATTTATATATTAAGACAAGAATCGTTAAATAGGGTGACTTACAATATAATAGGATTAAACACCAGTTTATAAGTAATAAAAATAAATGTATAATACTTAAATATTAATCGTTATTGATTATACCAGCTATATGTACTCGTATGTATATATATATATATGCTGTGACTATCAAAACGTATCTCAACAGCACACATAAATGCACGTAAACAATAATAACACACAAAATAATAATGTACTTATTAATTATTACTAGGGTTGTGAATTTGTAAGAAAGTGCATTATTTTTTTTTTTTGGCGATTGTGAAATGCATAATTTGAATTATGTAATAACAAATCTATTTATAAAACTTGTATTATGCATTTTTTGAATTTTTTGCCTTTTTTAATTTTTTAAGTCATTTTTTTGACATTTTTTGTACATTTTTTTAAAGTTTTTTTAGTGCATTAAATTCACAGCCCTACTTATTACTTATTTGGGTTATCCCATTATTAAATTATGAATTTGTTGTTTGTGAACAATAATAAAATTGTCCTTCGATCAGTTGTCATTTACGAGCAATTGTTTTTTGATCAAAAATTTTCGAGCAATTAAAGTGCGATCAATTGTTTTCGACTAATTGACATGTATCCGTTTGACAGCAACTTCATGTAGTACCTAATCAAACCTTTAAACATTGCTTACAGATTGATGAAACTAATTCCAATCTATGATTCTACAAAACACTATTATCGATAAAATACAGATGTTCTTGCCTTTAAGTTTGATAATAAGTCATTTAACTCTAATATTTAAACTTAACATCCAATAATTGGAATTATTACTAAACGTATATTTTGGTAAGAAATGCATTAGTCAGATTGAGATAACACATGCGATTACTAAGTCCTGTTAACATTATGGAGCACTTTTAATGGTATCATTTTATTATTCAAATAGTAATGGTTTTCTTTTTGACAGCATTTCAATGTATAAAAGGTGTAAAAATAGGTATCGTTCTATCGTATAGTAGATATTGAGTGGGTCACAGCGATAAATGTGTTAAATTTGAATTTAACAATACATCAGTGTATACAAAATATATTTTGAATTGCAATTAATATCATTTATTTTAACATTATACTATTTGGGTAGGTTGATTTGATTATATTTTTCTTCAAAAATATATAGTATCTACCTATTAAATTTTATAAATTAAAATTTTCTCAACATGTAACTGGTAAATAGGTATATTAAGTACATATAAGTTATAACCAACTTATTCAATATTTAAAATTAAATTATACATTTTTTGTTAAAACTTATTGAAAATCTTTAATTTAATTTAATTTGATTTTAAACTGTAATAAGTACACTTAATTTATATATTGTATACTTTCGCGCTTACATATTAGTTTACAATATTGTAATGTCTATTTAAAAGTAAACATTCGATAAAAAAATTAAGGCAAGTATTTAATGTCACGGCTATTATAACAGTACGAAATCGTCGAAGTACTAGGTAGGTAATTTGGTTCATATTTTAACATTTTTTATGAGAGTTGAGAAAAATGTTTCAACCATAAATTTATACCAAATTTTATAGGTATTTACTATTTATCAATATATCTACTCAAAGTTGTTGTTCAATATCACCAAATTGACTATTGTACTTGTGATAAAATTTTAAGAATTTATCAGTATTTAACGAAAAATATATTTTACATATAATACATGGCTATATATATATGTAGAATTTCAACTTGCTTGTAAGTTTGTTACCATAGTTAAAATTCTAGAAATCAAAAAATTAAAATTAAAATAATTTAAATTTTAATCTCATGATTTGTCTATAACATAAAATTTTAAATATGTCGTTCATAGATGACGAAAAATTCAATATTCTTTCCCAAGATCTTCTGGTGTATATAACACAACTTGAGGAAGCTTTTAACAGCATTGGTGAATCGGAAGAAAAAAAAATTATACAGGTAGATCGAATTTGTTTTTCTAGTACCTAATAAAAATACCGTATTTGAAATCAAACTGGTTATTGATTTAACAAGGTATAAGGTGAATACGATTACAAATTATTGATGGACTACCTTATTAGTCATTGCCACGTAATATTCTTTAAAATAAACTGTTCAAAACAATCAAATACTTAATGCAATATAGTATCATAATCATAGACAGACTAACACACAGTGACACTAATTTACATTTTGCATTATCTACATGCAGGAATGGTTGTTTATGATACTCGAAAATCTCCACGACGACATGGACGAGGCTCGTATCCGGAATATGGCCCTGGGCCAAATGCTAATGGATATCGAGAACAACAAACTGCGGACTCCATTTAACGAGAGACCGTCCTGTCGATCTTACACCGAACTCGTCGAATATTTGAAGTCCGTGTTGAATCAAGACGCGTCCTTGGAAGACGGCGACGATAATGAAGTAAAGTGCGGTGTAACATTATGTACCTATACTTATGTGTATTGCGGGCATTAATGATACAGTGGCGTGTACCGTAAACATATAAGTGGACTTGGATTTTTCACGGGGCTTATCATTTATACGATCTCGATTTTTAAACACAATTTATAACATATTTTATATGTATATTGTACACGTATAATATGCAAAAAGGACCTATATATTTACTACCTACAACCTACCCCATCACCAGAATATATAGGTCACTGCTAACCTATTACATTTATTGGGTATTTTTATATAAATTAAAAGTAAATATATATATAGCTATGGTAGTTATAATGCACTGGAAATACACCTTTTTAATATTATATACCCACTATCAGTATAAAACTACTTAAATACTTTTTTGTAATTTGAATACTTTTATTTTTATTTTTTTATTCACTAAAAATACTATTTTTATAACCAGAAAAATAATTTTAAATTTGTAACAAGAAGTTTTTCTTTTATTAATTGGGCAAATTATAAATCATGAATATTAGTTTTATTCATTAAATTAAGTATAATGCAATAACCATTCGTGAATATATTATATTGATGTATTATAAATTATTATGTTTGTATTAATTATTATTCATTATCTATAATTTTTAATTCCAACTATTTCAAAACTGACAAAATCTAGCAGAAAAAAAGTATTCTAATAGTATTCGAATATGTATGTTCGTTACAAAACTGCCCACTATATATTATACCTACAATAGTCGTATAATATACTTACTAATAATACAATTATTAAAAGATAACGTTGATATTAGTTTGTAGGTACTCAGGAACCCGAGAACCGGGAGATGGACGTTGCCGAATTTGACAATTTGATGTCTGCTGATAATCGGACCTACGTAGCTATCCGCACTTTACCGAATGGCGGTGGCGTGTTCGGTTACATAGCTATTTCGATGGGCGATGGTAAGGATACACAATGGTTAAATAGTAATGGTAAACCGATACCTACACCGGTGCCGTATAATTTGCGCGTGGAACAAGTAAAATCGGATGCCCAGAAAGAATCGATGTCCGAGGAGTCGGATGCTAAACAGGTGTGGAATGTTTTGAACAGGAGGCAATCGATATGTCTGAGAAACGAATTTTACGATTTCTATAAAACGCTGTACGAAGATGTCCAACAAGAAATGGTGGCTGAAGCGAATACATGTGTAGTCAGAAATTGCGCTCATCCGTTTATCGATAAGTTACTGGAATATCTCGTGGTAAGACGTTATAATGATTGTTAATACGATAGGTAGTAAAACCAATAACCATTCAATGTTTAAAAACGCAATTAATTAAATAGATCGACTTGAAAGCTATCGGTGTGAGTAGTCTCGAAGTATTCAATAAAATCAACTTGCTTTCCAGATTGAAAAAACTAATCAAATCTGTAATATGTCAGGTAAGAATATGTATTTGTGTCTCTTATAACTATATAATATAGTACCTAAATTATTTTCAGATTTAAATAAATTAAATAGCTTAAAATGAAAGTCTAAAAAAAAAGTAAATAATAAAGTTTAGTTACTTAAATACGGGTACTAAATAAAATTTTAAGAGTGGGCAATTTAAAAGTAGTTTCACGTAATTATTGATTTTTATTATTTTACACGTGATTTTATAATTAAAGAAAAAATAGTTTTGTATAGAAAAAAATTAAAAATAAAACAAAAAACCTATAATTAATACACTATATGTTCACGCCATTTAGTAAATAGCTGACAAATTAATTCACGATAAAACTTACAAGAAAGTCGTTTTACTTTAAACACAAATTTATGTGAAACAAATCATGTAAGTTAAATTGTTCTCATCATTCATAATATTATGTAAAGTGTAGATACTAACAATGTTAACTACTTACTGTAATTACAACTGTCCTAAAAGAATAATATAGGTACGTAAATTAGAGTTATTGTTAATTTTATAAAACATAGGTAATATGAATTTTGAACCGTTTTGCAATCGTAACTAGGCAAAAATACTTATGAGAGCTTTAAGCAGTAGGTATAATTGCGTCCAGCAATTAACTGGTTTCAAAATGTAAAGAAAATTTTTTATTTTCACTCATTATTATCACTGTATTAGCAAGAAATTTATTAAAACAATAGCTATATACATATTACCTATAGTCTATACTGTAAAAACATTAAAATTCTAGTATAATTATGATATTTTTAATGTGAATTCAGTATTTACATATACATAATATTAAATAAAAATAATTGTATTCAGTAATAGAAAATAATATATTTTTTTTATTTATAGAGCCATAATATTTTGAGAATTATTATATTAAATGATATTTTATTTCAGGTTAATTTTTTGATTTTTCTTTAAATATTTTAAATTACTGATATAATATAACAACTATAATTAAAACAGCAACTCGACATTTTTGAAATAATTTATCGAATAGAACATCTAAATAAAAAAATTAATTTTTTGATGAACAAATGATTTTTAGGATTAAAATACATTTTCATATTTTTTTGAAAAAAAACCTTGAAACATTATACTAATTTAATAAGTAATAACAATGTATTACTAGCTACCTAATATTTTTTTATTAAAGACGATATAACTTTATATTTTAAGACAATATAAGTTAGTTAAATATATTAAATAATATTTTCATTAATCATATTTATTTTTATTTTGGTTACGATAATTTTTTTATTAATTTATTTTTTAAGTAGTTTTAATTTTTAATTTTTTTTTTTTTTAATGAGTCATTAGATTTTGCTAATCACACATAGTCTCTAGTTAGTTATAATTATAGTCTTGTTTAAAATTAAATAATTTTACATAGATATGTTAAAATATGGTATTTTTTTTATATACTTAATATTATATAAATATAATACTGTATAGAATCTTGTAATATATATTATATCTATGCTTGTAGTACCTTAAATTATCGGAAATTTAACACAGATTGTAAAATCATAGTTAATTATGAAGTACGAATCATTTTAAAATTAATTAACTAAAAAATGGCTAAAAGGTCAAAAAACATAAAATAAAAAAGTAAAATAAAATTCAAAATACAAGAATTATTTTAAATTAATTCACTAAATTAATATTTAGTTTATTTAGTTTATTATCTATTTATGATGCGTGCCATGTACCCATACATGATTATACCAGCTAGTGACAAGAGATGATTTAAATTTAAATTATTTTAATTACAATTCATATTTCATAATAAATTATATTCTTAAAATATCAAATAAATTTCAAAATAAATTAGGACTTGAGTTATCTCATTATCTGCCAATTAACATATAAATATATCTACTAACTTTTTGGTTCCACATTTTTTACTTCTTGTGAGTACTAAGTAATTTATATTTATTATCAGAAATATAGTGGAAAAATTTATTTTATCTTTAAAAAGTTAAAATAAACAAAGGTATTAGGATATTATTTGTTTTTATGTTAAATTTTTAAATAGAAATAAATCGAAAAACGTAATTAATACTTATATACTTCTCATTGTATCTATATTATTAATATTATTATAGTATAATTGATTTAAGTTACTTTTAACACATGAATGCTAAATAAACATGTTACAATAAAATTGTCAATTATAAATGATAATAATAAATAATAAAAATATTATTTATAACAATTATAACTAAAAATAGCACCTTAATTTTTTTTTTATACCGTTCATATAAAATAATTTTATCACATCTCTAATAATACACATTTCAAAACTTGCATTTTAGATAGAAAAACGGACTGACAATTTGGAAACAGCAGTGAAAGTCTCAACAATTTCGCCTATGGAATTATTACCACCAAAATGTTGTTATAGCTTTATATCTTCTTCTCTTTGGAATGAATTACATCAACAACGACCAGGGACCAAGTATATGAATATATTGTCATATCAGTATCCTCAATATTTCTTACCAAAGTAAGTACGCACAACTTACATTGACCTTGTATGCATGTTCTTCTGTTTTTTGTTCATGACATTAATTTCACACAATTTTTTTAATTATTTTCTTAGCATACAAAATGTAAATGATATTTAAATTTAATTAGAATTTTGATGCCGATCAAAATATTAAACTAATAAGGCTAATAAAGCGATGATATACCTGTAATAGATTTGAATTCCCCATAAAGTTCACTTGAGAACATTAAATTAACCAAACGCCCATACTCATTTAAATTAAAAAAACTTAAATCTTTGTCATTTTTTTTTTTTTTTTTTAGATATTTTTCAGTGTTAATACAACAAAAGAAAAATGTATTATACACTATCTCTAAGAAATATTGTAAGATATTGGATGAAATGTTCGATGATTTGGGAGCTTCAATTATGTCAAACATGATGAAGTACAAAGACGCACATTGGGAATGGCATTTGGCCCAAGAAGTTATCGATGTTTACAACAAAGAAAAGACTTTTAAAGATAGTTTGTGTGCGGTTGAAAGTTCTGTCGATGAATCGACAGAATCATTTTTGTCAGTTCTTTTAAACGAGATTGACATGTCTCAGCAAAAATTAAAAGTAATTTATTTAAAAAACTAGTGTCGTGATAATTTCTAAAATAATGTATTTTGTTATTGTTAGGCAACAGAGAAAAAAAAATAACCAACTGGTAGATCAATTATTCAAAATTAAAAATGAAATATTGGACAAGGAACGAATGTATACAAGAGTGATGATCGAGTTTGAAGAACAAATAGATAAATTGAAAAAACAAATCAATGTCGAAAAACGGGATATAGTGATTAGAGAAAACACTATTGCAGAGCTTCAAAGGAAACGCAAAGAACTATTGAAATAAATACGTTAAAGTCCATTTAAAATTAATTCTATATGCGACTATTTCAAGTATAGCGTTATACAGACTATGTTTAGAATGGATTTTAAAGTGTTTATTTTAATATTTCTTTGCGTCTTCTTCGACGCTTTTTATAAAGCGTAAACGATCACTTTATTTTTTAAAAATTATATCACTTTTCAATTTATTGGTACTTATGTTCTTCGAATTGAATTGCCACGTACCTATATAGAAAATAAATAAATTCGAAGCCGATTTAAAATTACTAAATATCACTAAATACATCACAAGATCCATTTATGTGTAATATATTGTAAAAATTGTATATACGCATAGATTTATGATCTGTAAATAGGCCTAAATTAACTGTCACCGTCGCCACTAATCGACACACACACACACACACACACACACACACAAACTCATAAATTATTTTGTTATATTTGTTTATTTTATTTTTATAATTTAATTGTCTCTTGTGAATTATATGTATGACATAATAATATCATTAATTATTATGCAGATTACGTATTGGCGCGTCATCTGCTGTCACCAACTTGCCGGTGCGGAGTATTTTCACGCGTTATCTGAAACGTAATTTTAGGCACTCAAAAGTCTTATTTCAAAATTTATTAAAAAAAAAAAATATCAAAATTTTGTTACCATATATTCCTTAACTCAAATATAAAATTTCATTACCATACATTTATTTTTATCTACGTGAAAATTGTACGTCTTTGGTTATTTTTCGTTATTTTTAATGAAATTTTTCATTTTATTTACCAGGAAAATATAATTTTTTTTTTTTTTTTTTTGTTTTTTTTCATGTAGGTGTATTAATAGTATTAAATAGATAAAAAATATTAATTTTAATTTTTTTTTTTTTTTGACGGTCTAAGAATATTTAAAAATTTTTAAGATTTTAAGATTTTTTTTTAACGTATTAATAAAAATTACTCAATTTTACTCAAAATTTATTAATTTTATTTACATAAAATAAAGAAAGTCCCCATGATTTTGAAAATGTTATTTTTTTTTGCGTCGTGCCAAGACCAAAAAAACCGTATTTTTATATTTATTAGTAATACGAAATATGAAGTGTGCAGTCCGCTTTTTCGAAGTGTGTCGTAAAAAAAATTAATCTAAACTAAAATAATAAAACTACTAACAGAGACTTTAGGTCCGGCCCTATAGCGATGACATTTGAAGGGCAGCAAATTTTAACGATTTTTTTTTTAGGTACAAATTATAAAAAGTATTTATCATTTTTTGAAATCAAATTTTACTTATTTTTTGAGAAATTTAAAGTTTTAAGTATAATTAATTTGTAAATTGCAAAAAAATATATTACATGCGATTTAATTTTTATTAATAATGCATCTTTTTTTAAATAATATTATAATATAACAAGTTGTATATTTAAATGTGTCTTATAAATAATTTTAGGAAGGATGAGGGAGGAGGCGGTGAATTGGAAAGTGCCTATAGACGAAAAATCCATTAAATACGCCACTGACTACTATATATAATGATATATACTTCACTGTCTACTCTCAGTGGTAAGTAAGCAGTTTGAATGTTATTATATTATATTTTAGGTACTACTATAATAACATTAATAACTACTAAGTATCTTGCGCATACAAACTATACAAAGACATAATTATATATTATATATACAATTGGTTCTTTGATGTTAAAACCCGAAACTTCTCTTGTCTGGGTTTCGTAAACGTCCCGTGGTCATCGGCGGGTAATCTCTACGAACCTCAATAAATCTGTCAATACGGCGCAAGAACGCATCTGCTGTAATAAATAACCCTTACCCATTACCCACGTCAATTATATTTTTATTAAACATGTACTCTATTGAAAGTGCCATCACCCGGGGGTGGCTTCTTTTATCAAATCCTCGTGTTTTTTCTACTCATAGCAATTATTATGCTCATTTTATCAATAATACACATTGTATATTACGTGATTAAAATAAAAATGTATACTCACATCCAGTGGCGCCGAACCTATAAATGAACTGAAGCGATCGCTTCATGTATACTATGTTAAAGCAATATAATATTAACATAATACACGTTAAAATCCTCAGTGGTGAGTGTGTGGATATTTTGATTTTGCTCCATTTAAATTTCTATAAATCGGCGCCACTGTAGTCACACACACACGCACATATATATATTTTATTTTATTATTTTAAATATATATGATTAATACAACATAGGTACATACAAATACATATACATTTAAATATACTGCTCCTGTAAGCATAGCTTATGATTGAATAGAGAGTTACATTTTTGTATATATATATATATGTGTGTGTGTATGTTACCGGCAAAGTGGTGAATATAGCCAATTTAGGCACTCTATAAATTCTCTAGGAATTCTATAGAATTCCTTGAACTATTTGGCAATGTATTACATTTTAATGGTAATTTATATTATACTTAGGTATTCTATACAGTTCTTAAGATTTCTATAAAACGCCTATACTATATTAGCTGGTAATGTGTTCAATTAAAATATGTTTATTATTTATTTTTATTTATTTATTGCAGCATATAGTCGATGCATGAAATTTAGAACTACATAAAATATTATTTTTTACACATGAGCATTTTTTAGATTGACATTTTCAATTCATCATTCGATAAATTAACAGTATTTTTCGACTTTTTTCAACTTTTCTTTAGTTCAGCGTAAAAACGTTCAGACATTTTAATGTATCTTAATACGATAAACACTTTTACAAAAGTGAAAAGAAATAATATTTTTAAAGACGTATATTAAATTTTCCCGTATACAAAAATAACATAATAATATGATTAGCTAATAATATCTAACGATAATACATCGCACACGTGTGCGTGTGTTAGCATATAATCGTCAAGATAAACATTAATCGTCGATTGCAGAGGTACTCTAGGTACATATCTAAGTTTTATATTAAATATATATACTTTTCTTGCTTGAGGTTAAGTGATTTATAGAATACCTAGTCATTGTATTATATTCTATACTTTTCATGCTCATTTTTAGTATTCTATAGAATACTTAGGATTTCCATATAATACCGGATTCAACACTTTGCAGGTAACATATACACAAATTGATTTAAAACTATGATATAAGTTATAGGTAGGTGTATTATAATTAATTTTTAAAACGTAACAAATTTACAAAGATTACACTAACACAGTCTGTTCGCGCAAGTTATCGGACGTTATGAAATTATATATAATATATATAGATACATTATCGCCTTATTCGTGATTCGTCTTCCCTGGAGTCACAGTCCCTACAATATGACATCTTAAGTTCAATTGCCCGGCGTTAATTCTCCGATTGCTAGATCGACGGCCGTCACAATGAGATATACGGAGATATAAAAAGCCGTAAAGATTAAGTACGATTGATACTGCCCTACTTCGCCCAATATAGAATCAACGGCCACGTTACGGGGCAATATTTTCGGCAATATCGGAGTCACTTGAGAGGCGGAAAATCAGTTGCCCGTGCGACACTGACTAGTTACTCGTCAACACGTTGCCACTACAGGATCGGTTCGTCTATCGTATACCGCATAAGTCTGTGCGATCGCGTTAAACCCGACATTTGTCAGATCGGGTTTTCTGTGCTGTGCGATCGTACCTTTTACTTGTACGCGTTCCGAGTCCTATACATAAATATAATATATTATATATTGTGTGTCTCGTGGTCTTCATCTTTCCAATAAAGTACAACTCTTATAGTGTTTCGCGTCTGTCGTCTTGCGACCCGAGTGTTGTTCATATATATATATATATATATCGTACGTTGCGGTTTCCGCACTACGTGCAACTTAAATATATATATTTATTGTGTCTCGCAGTCTTCGTTTTGTATTGATGCGTTGTCGTCCCGATCATCGCTGAATTAATATTAATATTGTGCTTTGCGATCTCCGCGGTGTACCGGTCAGTCGGTGTGTTTTGAGTGCCGTCGACTTATATATATCAACCATAATATTATTATCGATATATTATTTGCTCATTATTGTTATGCCAATGTGCACCTGAAAAATAGCTGACCAGTGGCCTGACTGTCGCCGTCAATTCGTTACCGACCATCAACAATATACATATTTGGAACTGAAGTCGCGTAAATATTAATATCTTTTATTTATATATTACCTATGCAAATTATTTTACCACGATTTTGTTCTTTTTATCGTGCTTGTTGGATTATTAATTATTATTATTATTATTATTATTATTATTATCATCACGACGATAGTGATTGTAATATCAATTATCATAATATTAATTGTTTTGTAAACACGTCGTCGTCGTTGATGATATTTCGTCGAATTTTAACATATATATATATTTGTATTTGATTTTTGCCACGTATTCACGTGTTACT
This sequence comes from Melanaphis sacchari, assembly GCF_002803265.2. Lineage (NCBI taxonomy): Eukaryota > Metazoa > Arthropoda > Insecta > Hemiptera > Aphididae > Melanaphis > Melanaphis sacchari. The sequence goes on along the minus strand of NW_020270491.1, from coordinate 75,296 downwards.
CGTATTATATTATAAGCTTCGCGTATGCTTTACGTACGGCTCAAATATTTACAACTTTTTGTATGGTCACCTTTTTCATTAGGTAATTCTTAGTAAATATTAGTGCTTATTCTTTTCGGTGGTGTATAGTCATCGCGTGGCCGACCGCTCAAACTGTAGGAGCCTCGAGGCTAAACACAGCTGAGTAATCATAATATGATAAAATGTAATCATGTAATTTTAAACTAATTAATTAATTCTGAGTAAAGCCACTTATAAACTGTTTTTTTTTCTATTATACTTCTCAGATATGATGTTTTTCTTATCGATAATCAGCATTTGATTAAAGTAGAGTGGACCTATAGGTAAATAATTAACGAAAGATTTTCCAGAAGCATTTTTGGTTTATTTAACAGGTATATCATATTATGCTCTAAATTCTCTTATACGATGAGTGTTACTTTGATTATTGTATTTAATTAGGAGAAATTCTTTTGTCGAGAACATTATTGCTATTTTTTTGTACAGAAGTGCAGTAATCTGGCCGATAGAGTAATGCCCAAACATATATAATTATTATTTGTTGAACCTTCTGTTTTTTTTTTTTTTAATATGATTCTTACATTAATAGTTTTATTTATTTTCAGATTTTTAAAAGTATTTTTTCTCGCTCCTCCCCACGCCAGTATGCTGTATAGGAAAATTGACTAGAATAATATTATTTTGGCGTTCATTGTTGCTTTTAGAACATTATTGCAAATACAAATTCAGAAAAAGTTTTTATTAGTCATATTATATACTGTTAGCATTAGTTCATCAACTTACAATGTCGAGTTATTATTAATAAGACCGTTTGCGCAAGTTGTCTTTCAAATTCGTATCGTTTTCGCGCTCACTGAACAAACAGATCGACTCGCGACATTTTACACTTAAGATTTTTATGATCTTTTCTCTATCACGTTAGATGTGATATCGGCCTAGTCCGTCGACCTTTATGCGTGTTGACACAAAGTAGCTCGATCTGATCTATTTTGCCACCCGCCGATTGACGTCCGATATGGACAACGGTGTGTAAAACTTCGTGGTCGTCACAACAACTTTAAGTTTATTTTACTCGGTAGCCACCTTACTAGCAGTTTTTAAACAAGTTTCGTTCACCTGATCGTTTTCATTATATTAAATATTTATTATTTATTCGTGTATGCACACTTTTGTCATAATTAGTATTCAATTGTACTAATGCGTTGACCGTCGAAGAAACGTATTCAACAGTTGTTAATTATATTATTATTAATTAATATTTATGCACAGTTTTGTTCTTTGTAACATAATATATGTCTAGTAAAATCTTATCATCGTTTACCTTTTTTTTTCAATTAACCTCATAATGTGAGTATTTTATAATTTATAAAGGAGCGTGAAGTGCCTGCACAACTAGAACAATAATTGTTTAGTCATTATGCAGTTAAATTAATACATTCAACAATATATTACTTATATTATTGATTGTATGGTAAATTGGTCTTCGATGATTGGCGCTGTACAAAAAAAAAAAAGGGGAAGAAAAAGTATTTAACCATTTTGATGTACCTACGGTAGGTGTCAAGTGAATAATAATAATAATAATGATAATATTATAACCAGGGCTCATGAGTTTATGCCCTAAAAAACCTTAATTATTATGTACTTATGCACTAAAAAAAGTTCAGATATATGCATTTATATGTACTAAAATCTAAAACTAATGCAGATTAAAAGAAGAAGAATTTATAAGCAGTTTTTAGAATAGCAAAAAATTAATAATTTTACATTGCAAAAATTTTCATATATTTTATATAGTATAAAAATATAAATTATTGCATTTTCATCAAAATTTGGTAAAAATACGATAAATATTATACACAATAAATAGAAAAACGCATAAATATGCTAAATAGTAAAAAACTTCTTAATATGCATAAATATGCAAAATAAAACTTCACATACTCAACCACAGTACCTTGAAATGGATTTCTATGTTACTTAGTATTAAATACGACTATTAGCAAGATTGATATGCAAATGCATGAACTCACGAGCCCTGATAATCATATAAAAACCATAATCATTGTTCTATTGTTTCTAGTATTAGTCTGATACTTTTAGATTTTTTTTTTAAAATTGTTTCTCAGTCTTAACAATATCTAAAAGCATATCTATGAATTATGAATATCCAATATATTTTCCATGTAGAGGATAAAACTGTTAAATAAGTAACAACAATGCAATACAATCAATATTTTTCTTTTTTGTTATCATACCAAGTGTTCTACAATCATTTGGAACTCATCGGTAAAGTCAGGAAGCCAAGTTCTTTTACTTGCGTGTTTTAATTACTTTCCAAATTATTATGAACGTAATTCTAGTCTTAGTTACCATTAGAAGTACTAACTTATTAGGTACCTACTACATTTTTATCTAAGAATGACTTACCATTTTTATTAAGTTTATTATAAGTCTTAATATACATTTTCTTCAAGTTCAGAATTTTTATGAAATCTAATGTTTTTAATGAACTATGTTTCTTCATACTGCTATTCTTGTAAAAACATAGAGCAATTAGTAATCATACTGACATTAAACTATCTAACAACACAAAATAATGCAATCAATCAATTTTTTTTAAAGATAATAAAAAATAGCCAAACAACAACATTTATGATATTTCATACTTTTATATATAATTTAAAATAGTAAATTATAAAAATATAATATAATATTTATCAAAAAAGTAAAATTAACAACCTACCTACAGTAATAATGCGTAATACAGCATAATTAGAAATAGGTAGCAAAAAAACATAAAATAATAATAATAATAAAAGTAATAATAACAAATAAATAATAATAATAATAATAAAAGTAATAATAACAAAAAAATAACAGATAGGTAATATAATAATAAATAAATACTTAAAAACAAAATTATAATACTATACAAGGTACTAAAAACGTAAAATCAAAGTACTTATTTTCTTAATTTTCCACATTAGTAACTAACTTCGTTGGTTTAATAATTTAATTCTAAACTTAAAATTACTTTTAAATAATCACTAGATAGATATATACCTATCTAGTGACAAAATTTTTTTGATTTTTCCCAATCTTCAACAAGCGATAAATTGAACATAGAATAAGCTGCGTTATCAGTAACTTCAGCTTCAATGTCTAGGAACTTTGGCAAACGGTCAAAAAGGTCTTGATTTTCAAGAACGGAATGCGTCTCAAGTAATATTAACCCTTTACACCTAAAACCAAATAAAAGTATAAATTTTAAATCAATACAGAATATCCAATATTATAATTCAAAGACGTTTTTAAAGTTATTTGTCCTGTACCTTTTATGACAAGGTTTACGATAAATGTCCAACTGGAAATATTGATTGTTGTATATAAAACATCGCCTTTTTTTATAGATAGGATTGTGGGTTTCATCTTTCAGTGGCAACAGATTTACATAGCTTTTGTGAGTGAGCTGCATTTTAATTTCTATTACTTGTTCTTGGATCTTAGGCTTGCGAAGTGTATGTGTATAATTCCAATGGCCTATAAACAAAAAAAAATCAAGTCACAGTCAGCATATCATGTAAGTTAAAATTACTCAGGTTGTAAATAAATAAATAACCTTTTTGTCCTCGTTTACGTAAACGAGATTGCATATTTTTTGTATACGTCTGCAAGTAGTGGTGTTCAACTTCAAAATCTTGAAATGGAGGAAACAACTCGTCATTAGGCAAGTGCTTCACTAACCATTTACGTTTTTTAGAATTTGTAGCTAATCTATCATCAGTGCTGATGCCCAATTTCTGACAAACGGCCTGTTCAAATAATTTTAAAAGAATAAAAACGTTCTCGAAGTCAATCAATAATTAATTTAGTGTTAATATTTACAGCTATCATTCTGCGTATTTTATTTTCAAAATCTGTTGAATTATCAATGACATCAAAGTATGGGTGTCCAATCCATGCTGTTGATGTTTTGACGTCTAGACTTTTAGCTAAATCCAAGTCTTCACTTCTACTCGCATGATCCTGAAACAAACGTTAAATATTAACTACGTTAAACACAATGGAAGAGTTTTTAGAGGTCATTACCTCGGTGCTATAAAACTCTCCAGCCCCACATGCAGCGGACACCATGTGAATTATTTGATCATAACGATTGTCTCTCATATCAACCACGTTCCAGCCGTTATTTTTCATTATCCGATTCCATTTATAACTAGATATATCTGTACAAATAAATGGTTAATTTTTCAATATTGTTTAATTTAAACAAGTGTTGCTGTGTTGGATAAAAAGTAGTGTTATCACTTTTTTAAAGCTATTTTAATGACATATTTTCCGGTCTACTGACCTCTTTTTAGAATTATTATGAATATATAATACATTAAATACGACTAAAAAATAAATACATTTACGTGTATAAATATTTATTTAAGTCTATTTATTAATTTAACACATGTCATGTAATTTTATTTTTAACGAGAACATTTCAAATAATTGAATGACATATTTCTTTACGAATTAATTTTATTGGTCAAACACACAAAAATAATTATCGGTCAAAAAAATGGAATTAAAAATAATAAAATATCTATAATAATTTCATCGATAAGTAATATTTTCATTGAATGTTGATCAATAGTTATTGATTAAAAATACATTCTACTTTCCTATTTCCTTCTACAAATACCTATGTAAAACTTTAAAACGCTGCAACTCGTTTGCGCGCATTCAAAATTTTCTACTTGAAAATCGACGATTTGCTATTGTGCACAACGATATATTCACTTACCAATTATAAATGTATAAGTTATTTACCATTCCGTGAAGTTTCAGATGTCTTTATAGATCTTATGCCCATAACACCTGATACAGTTAGTTTTATATTCTCAGATTATATTTTAGAAAATTAAATTGATTTTAACAGCAATTTTTCACCAATCTTATAGGCTTGTGAACCAAATGGTAATCCCAAGACGACGAATAGCACAGAAAATTTTCATAAACATTACAATAGCCAATTGTATACACCAACACCACATCCACACATACATCAATTCATTGATATGTCGCATCCACATAGTGAAACCACTCATTTCATGAACTGGATATCCAGATAGTGAAATTCGTCCAGATCGTGAATTTTGGCGAAAATACATTATATTATGGACATTCATTTCATGAAATGGACAATACCTATATCGTATACTTTGTGTAATTATTATTTTATTATATAATGGTTCATAAACTATTATTATACATTTATACATATATTATATTTTATTATATAAATAATTATATTTTAATAAAAATATTTTTATTTTATTTTAATGAGGAAAAAAATTATGTAAAGTTTAAGCCGTTAAAGGTATTTTTAAGTTAATCAAATAATTATTTTGTTAGGTAATAAAACAATAGAGAAATATAGGTAGTTAAATATTGTAATTATAGTAAATTTCATGAATATTTTATAACACTTTATATTACTTATTACTTACGTTTTGATTTTAACCATTTCTATTTCAGCAATCATCTGTAATTGAGCATATTTAGGGAACGGTTTTTTTTTTAGATTTCAATTTATAATATTCATCTAGCTTTTCATAAAATACCTACGTTCTTTTCTTCCATTTTTATTAAAAGTTGCTGTATGAAATAATAAATAGGTACACGTATAAACTGCAAACACAATAGTAACTGTGTTATACACAAACACTCACTAAATGTTATTTTTTGAACAACTTAGGAGTTACATAGGTATTCGTCAACTGTTATCCGAATATCCGAAAAAGAAACATTAATATGATATCAGATGTGGAATTACCGAAATTAAATTTGATATCTTTCTAATAGCCTCATATAATATAGATCACGGATAAAGCATTATTATCTTTATTGATATGGAAAAGTATGCTTTGTAACAGTCAATGTCTTAATCAATCGTGACAAATAAAATAAAAATATTTTTGTTAGAATATAATTATTTATATAATAAAATATAATATACGTATAAATGTAAAATGATAGTTTATGAGCCATTATATAATAAATAATAATTACACAAAGTATACGATATAGGTATTGTCCATTTCATGAAATGGATGTCCATATAATGTATTTTCGTCAAAATTCACGATCTGAACGAATTTCACTATCTAGATATCCAATTCATGAAATGAGTGGTTTCACTATGTGGATGCAACAGATACACTTATGCAAATTCAAAGTGAAACAGATTTAAAAATATTAAATAAACTCAATATAAAACAATGTAATAAATTATTAAAGAAAGGAAACTGTGCGTAAGGAAGAATACTTACAATCTATTTGGAATAAGTATAAAAATAAAACTATCGATCGTTTAACTTATATAAAAAGTATTGGAAATAAATTCCATCATACAAATTTAATTTCAAATAATAATAATTACAATGACACTACATATTAAATGTAATTTATTTTTATATTGACTATACTATAACGATATTATTACGAATAGCGGTTTATGTAACGATATGCTTAAAACACACACACACACATTTTTAATCACGCTTATTTGAAGCAAACAGTCCTAACTCCTAAGCTTATTAAAGTGAGAAGGAAAATGTGTGCACAAACGAAATCTAATACTAGACATTTTTGTCACAGGTAGCCAAAATATATGTACACAATCGAGTTGTAGCCCTCTAAAATATTAAATTACAGTCAAGAAATAATTGAAATAGATGTTGAAAAAATATTATTTGGTAATTTAATTGTTCAAATTTTTTTTATCAATTGCATCTCATATTTCTATCATTCATTATAATAATATCTATATTTTTGATTACACTATTTTCCTCTTTTTATAAGTAATTTTATTTATATTTATAATAATTATTATAATATCAAATAAATATGTTTTGTATAATTACATGCAGCAGCATCCATAACACCTCTGTCACAAATAATTAAACAGTCTTGGTCACATGTTTTTCCCAGCTCAAAATACGTTTGTTCTATACGTAGCATACTTTTGAGGAGATTACTTTGAAATGTATCGACTGTAATAAAAAAAAAAAAAAAATATAATATTATGAAGTTAATAATTATTATTTATTTCTAATGAGACGATATAGTTGGTTAAATAGCTTAAATAGGTTTAGGGATTTATAAATAATTCGAAGTCACAAAAAAGAAGAGGTGTGTTAACTTTATTAACAGTATAGAAATATAAATTTAAAAATATAAGAAATATGACTTATAGCAAAAAGATGATGGAATAAAAATAAAAACAATCATGTTTTGTGAAAAAATTTAGTAAAACGAGTAAATTTGATGGTTGGTAAAAAAAAAGTTTTTTTTTTTAACAGAAATGGATATAATTGATATATTCTTTTAAAATGTATTACCTTGATCTTCAGTTAATTCCGAAAATTTGATACCTCCGCTGAAAAAAAAAGTAATTTTTAAAGTTAATTATTAAATGGTTTACTATTACAGTAATATGATTATTATATGTAAAAAGATGTACCAATGTCGTTTATGAACACAAGGTTAAACATTTTTTTTCAAGTTTTTTAATATTATATTATATTATTAATAAGTAATTATTTTTGTAACTAGGATGTATGTTATCGTATTGGTATATGTTACAACTTAATTGTTAATATAGTACGTTTTATGAAACATATCAAAAATGAAATATCAAAATTAATTTATTGTCAAACATAAATATTAATAGAAATTCTGAAAATTAATTCTTATAATCACCTTTAAATAAAAAGAATTAATTGTTTGATTATTCAGCCTTCGATTTCGTAAATAATTTATTTTAGGGTTGAAAAATATTGAAATATATTATTAAAAATGAATAAGTACCTACTAAAAGTTAAATAGGAGTTATGGTATTAGATGGGGGTAAAAAACTGCAATTAATATATGACATTTTAATTTTTTATATATATGTAAATACTTGTATTTATATCTAAAAACTAAATTTAAATGTTAATTTATTATTTAAAAATATTTTCAAATTTATATAAAAAATAAATATAATTACCTTAATAGAACATTGGCAGTTTCTGGAACTCTGTAAACCTAAAAATAAAAAATACAATTTCAATTAATTATTTTAATAATTAAAAAAATAATTTTAACATTTACCTTCCATCCTAAATTCTCAAAGAATGTACAAAGTTTTGATTGTCCCGTTGTCTTTCCACCACAAGGCCCTAAATTTAACAAATTATAAAGGTTAGTATGGTTACCTAATTAAAAATTAAATGTTAACATTCACATATATATATCAAGTGTATTAGTTTTATAATAGTAATAAATAATTAATGGTATTTAAATTAAATTATGAGAACATTGCACGAATGATTGAAATTATGGATAACACAACGATTAAAAAATAGTAGTAAAATTTAGAAAATAATAGAAAAAATAATTAAGTTTTTTACTTTAAAAAGAATGAAGCTAAAAAAACTAAAAAGCTAATAATATTTATAAATAAGATTTCATCGATGTTGAAAAATATTAAATTATAATAATGAATCTAATTTACCGAGATTTATTTATTTTTTGATTCGCTTATACTTCATCAATACCAACATTTTCTAATTAAATTGATAATGTTTAGTTAAATATTTTAGATAGGTACACGATTTGTTTTATTTAAGTACCGATACATTCAACTTTTTTTATAACTAGACCCTAAAGGTGATAAATATTCAGAACTTTTTCACCAATAATAATTTAAATCTGCTCTGAATCAGAATTTTTATAAGTCAAATGTAGAAGAATATGCATTTGCATAAAAATCCGGGCCCTAGTTATAATAATTATATAATAACATAAATAATATTATTTACCTATGAAATACTTGAAAACAATCATAGTAATTCATTATTATTAGCAAGTATATATAAAGTTTAAAGAGGTAAAATACTAAGTACCTATATTATAATATATTATTTATTAATTATATAGCTTTTTTTTAATAATAAATAATTTTTATTCTTATTACTATTATTTGTTTTTCTTAAGAAAAATTCAAATTTTTAAACAACTTACATTTATTGACTAAAGAATATTATACTATATTACCTGTTCAAAAAGTAGAAATAAAAACTTAAGGTACATATAGGTACATATATTAATTTCATATTATTCGTTAAAATCAATTAATAAATTTTAAACAGTATAGTTGTTTAAGTCTTTCAGTATTAATTAGGTATTATAATTTATAACACTAATTGATCAAACGTTTCTTATAATTATAACTAAATTTCAGAATCATCCGAGTATAATTTAGCATCTTTAGAGAAAATAAAATCAGGTCGAAAACAGCAGTCATACTCATATCATATATTGTTTAAATTAAATTTGGCTATTAATGAAAGTGTTAATGAAATTGCACACTATTATATACGTCGTTAAAAAATATAAATAGTTACACAGTTATTTGTACCTATTAAAGACAAAAATTTGCAGGTAATTAACATAACAACATTTTGAAAGATATTTAATTCTATTATTCCATTAAATTATATTAATGATACAAGTAGATCTAACATTAATTTGGCCACTATAATTTATATTTATTAAATTGATACAGTTAAATTCACTTATAACGATCTTCGAGAGACCTAGAGAATATGATCGTTATAACCGAACTTCGTTATATCCGCATTAGAAAAAGTAACTACACATAAAATATAAAACCAACCAAATACATAGCTTGAAATCGTTTTACCCGGAATATCGTTATATACGGCATCGTAATAAGCAAATTTGACTGTAATGGATTTCAAAACAGTACGCTACAACCTATTGAATTTTAAAAAGTAAATTATGTAATATAAAAATTATTGTTTTTCGCTACTTCGGTTATCATTGAGTACATGAATTTCTTAGGGATATAGCCCAGACTATTTTTAGATCGTTTTATAACTATAAGCTTACAATAATTTTTTATAATACAATTTAATTCATTTTCGCGTGTACACTCATTTCATCATTTCACATTTGTCTTACACTTTAGACGACTGAGTGTATGAACATAATAAAAATATGCTGTCGTAGTTTGGCAAAAAGATGTTGTGTACTTGTGTGTGACGGTCGGCCGTACGCTCAGAGCCAACGGCGAATGGGCGTCACGCGCTGGGGCGTCATTTGGAGGAGGGGCGATCAGTGTGCGGTTGCATTCTTTACTTTTAAAATAGTACCAATTGGCTGCGTCCCGCTAAGATAATACTCAAAATTAAATCTTCTTAAATTGTATTTTCATTTTTAAAATGAAATTTATCAATACTGGTATACTATCAATTATTATGATTGTTAATTATTTATTATATTTTAGTTGTTAAATTGATTTTTACTATTTATATTGACGCAATGATTTGATCCATGTAATGTATAGAAATAATTAAAATCGGGATAATGTACCTATACACGTATATCTATTTTTAAATATGACATGGTGAATTTTCAAAATGGCCTGCTTTAAACCTCGCACACAACAAAAAATCTGAAATAGTGCCCCTGGTCACGCGGATCTCATTACGGTACCTATCTACCTATTTTCGACTAAAACTGTGTTTGACCTTTATTACAGTCGTTATCGACATTCCTAGAGTGTACGCCGGATTAAAGTGATCGTAGGCTTAGCGCGTATAGTTTAAGTACGAGTAATACGACACAAAATAAACGCATTATTAAAAAAAAAAACGTAAAATAAATAACTATACGTCATGCAATAAAAAAAAGGTTTTTAATTTGTGGAAAACATATTTATTAAGATCTACTCGTCATCATTAAGGTTATTACACATATTTTAATGAATTCATAGAGTAATTTCGTTTGACAGGTAATGGTACCGTGTGTCATTTGTTTTTGATTGTGTTTTTGCCTTTTAAGTTTCAATAATTAATAAATTTGCATATTTTTATTAGCGTCCGTTAAATAATGCTAATAAATATTATAAATAATGTACGACAAAATTTGACTGAGAACCAATGCCAACTTAATTGTATATTGATCTAAACTGGTCTTGGCGAAACGAAAATCGTACAACAACAAAATTCTGGGAAAATTGAAAGCAGAAAGGTTGTTTTTGGCCAAAAAGGACAACGTCCAAAAATCCTTTTATATTATTTATAACAATACGTATTGTTATTCTCAGTATAAGCTGCTTTTTATAACCAAAAATGACAAAATGATGTATACACATTAAAAACCTATTATTGAATACCTTTAAAATGTAACAATAAGTAGGTAGGTAAATCTGTTATTTGTACGTTTAAATGATAGCTGAGTAGCTCCAGGATAGACTGTAGGTTAGTATACGAACAAAAATGTTTTAACATAGGACTATAATATACTGCATTTAAAAACGATATGTAGTAAACGCGAAAAATAACTTAAATATAATATATTTAGTTTATATTTCAAGGAGCAGTTGTAAATGCGTTTTACGTACACTAAACTTAAAAAATTCACATCCCAGAATACTATACATGAATCATCATTTCAATAGGTACCAAATGAGTACCTCCCGCCGATTCCCTTCTAATATGACCAAATCCTTATGGAGAGTATATAATCAACTTACAAATTCTTGGATTGAAATTATAATTATTTACAAGTTAAGTTCTAAGCCTTTCTATCTGACAAATGTAATCTGAACTACAAGATTGGGAAGGGTAATAATTTACTAACTTTTTTGAGGAGGGAAGAGGGCAACTTCACAAATTCAAAATCTTTAAAATACATAAAATTTAAATAATAATTGATAATTATTCATTGATTTTTGAAGAAAAAACCACGGAAACTATCCACTTTGATAACGCCTTTAAGTCATGCACTCGTACGACGAAACCCGTTAAGTACAATTCAATATATTAAATACCAAAATATGAATAATACGATAAGCGTGTGAGAGCCTTACCTCCAGTCAATACGATTTTGTAGAGCTTTTTTTGTTGGCCATTCATCGTGAATATATGTCTTGTAACGTAATTACGAAAAAGTGAAACTGACGGGACGTCTTTAGACCGGACCGTATGTTAACTGACGATGGTTCGTTGTTACTTGAACTATGTAACTGGTGTCGTTCACTCTCGTGGCCAAATTTGTAGGTGATTCGCCGAGAGGTTTGTGCAGACGACTGTTGATCTGATGGTTTTCCGACGAAATGTGTTGCGCTTTCCGGCTGACTAACGAATGTCATCGAATGCGCGTGTTACCGATGTCGAGACTACGAAGTGAACGGCAATGACCGCGTATACGGTAGTCGTATACTTGGAGGGAGGAAGTAACTACTACGCCCCAATATCTAGCGCTGCCTATATATTCATTGCACTAAACACTTGATAGTACAAACATGTTTTACAAACGTCTTGTCCCCGCGTACAAGTCTCTTGACGACCCTGAGAGATTTGTCTCCCAGACTGGCCAGACTTGGGCGACGTTTCGAATACCTTAAATATTTGGAATACCTACTTAAAACTCCATTATAAGAAATTAAATGCTATACTCCGATTTCGGAATACTCGTACAGTTTTATAATGTTCAGATTGAAACTCTTTGTTTAAACATTCGATATAATTTAATATTTATTGCCATGCTATAAACAATAAATCATCATTTTTTTAAATACAAAATACAAAAATGATATATATACGAGTATATTAACATTTGCTAAAATTTTATATTATCCCGAAGACAATAATATTTTTTTTCAGGTCTATAAAATAAAACATAATTGGAATACTTACCTATATTTATAATAAATATTTTATTCGGAACACTATTTTTCATTAGCTTTGAAGTATGTTTATTTCGAAATCCGAAATATTTTTTAATAGTATTTTACTCAAACCTGACGTCTTACCCATCATTTGTCCACAGAATAATTTGCGATCTGTTCTATTTTAGTCAGTGATTTAAATATTATTGATCTATGCATTAATGCCAGTTTATACCTATATATTATTAATGATCAGTACAATTGCAGATGTTATTGTCTTCAGGTTCCTTCAGCCCTACATCCAGTGTTTATTTCTGGAAGGGCGACTTGGAGGGGTATTTACTCCTCTCCTCATCTGGAAAAATGTTTACTTCTCCGGAAAACTGTAAGACTTATTACATCAACCAACAATAATACAAAAGAAATATTATGATAGTGGTTTGAATGTGTTATATAAATAACTTTTTTAACTGCCTTTACTTATGTTAAATAGTCAATTAATGTGCACTAATAATAATCTATAATTTATGTAGTATAAATATTAATAATACTACCGAATTCAGTAGGATTTTTTTTTTTTAATGTAAAGAATTTACTTAAATTATTTTTATTTTATTTTTAAATATGTTCCTATGTATTTGTAGATATCTAAATTAAATATTTATCTAATGTCAATAAAAATGACTTTTAAATCGATTTTAAGTTGTATTAGCTATTACTCATTAATTATGGTCACTTCTTATGTGAACAAAAACTACAAAAATAATTTTGTATGCAATTTAGATTTATTTTTACTTCCCTTCATTATTCGCTATTATTTATTATATCCCCTTAAAAATGTACGACACTCTTCCCCCCTCTGGAGTTTGAAGGTCTGGAATAAACACTGCTTCTATCACTTGAGCAGAATAATTACTTCGTAGTCATAGTATAATCGGCCACACTAATGACAAGTCTAAACCTCAACTTAGACACTGTAGACCACTGAATCACGAAAATACAGAATGTCAAAATTGATGAATATTCCATGACTGTACTAACTCACATGCATTAATAATATGTCATTAAGACATAATGACACTTAACATGGTTGTCTAGACCTGTAGAAAACGTATGCTATCATGGGCGAGCTTGAAATAATTTTACAGATAAATAATGGACAAGACTACAAAAGTAATTTTTCTGGGCATTCGTCGTATGAAGTCAGTTCTGCATAATATAAATATACTAAAAATTAATTGTGTGTTTATTTAAATACGTTTATCTTATCATGTATGTTTTTGAGGATCAATCTCTTTTGATTTTTTTTTCGGTAATGCTACAGAAACAGTATTGAAATATACTTAGTACAGCGTTTCTCAAATGTTTTCTCTGCCGGACCCCCTAAATAAAAATAAAAAATAGTAATAGATAACAATAATAATATTATTGCTTTCTTTTCTGAACTAAATGCACATATTTTTAAGATAAAAAATTGAATTAATAAAAAAAAATAGATAAATAAATTTTATTTGTATAATAAATAACTGGTGTTTTCAATGTGATGGACGGTGGACACAGTTTGGGAAATGCTGACTTAGCATACATAAATATACAACTTTTTGCTATTAAAGAGTACTCACATATTTCAGTTTTTGTAAAAATAATAAGAAAAAATATGAACAAGTGGTTACCGCCTTGTTGTATGGTGTGGAGTAAATCACTGTAACAGATATTGTGTTGAATTTAAATTCAACTAATCTTAGCGTAGACGGTTGTCAGTTTGTCAGCGTATATTATCAAGCACAGAATATCTCATGACATATTTATGTAAAATATTTTACAGTAATATTTAACCATAAAAATGTTTGTTAGGTTCATGCTATATCAAATATTATCTATAAGTCAATCTACATAATTCGAAAATGACATTGAATAAAGTATAGCTCGTGAATAACATTTCCCTTGATTACAGTCACGGATTCATAATATATTTATGGTGAGGTGAAAGAGTAATCTTGGGTAAAATTAAGAGTCAGTCTGATAAAAATATGTGTGTATATTATCTAAGCAAATAGATAAATATTTATGTTCAAACTCTAATTTATTAGTATAATTAAACTAATAAAATAAAGGTTAGCCGTATTATATCAATAACACATGATGATATTATAATATGATAACTAATAATAAAATACAAAAAATGTTGTACAGAAAAATTAATGGTCACAGAATAAATTTACCAAAATCGTTTAGTCTTATTGATTTTGTAAATAACACAACTTTAATACGCGTTTGACGTTGACGATGGACGAATGACGGTCACGACGACCGAATACCTACGTCTTATCGCATCGTATGGTAAACTATTATGAATATTAAACAAAATATCACTATACACAATAAAATATTTATTCAGTAACAAAAAATGTACTAAAAATAATCAAATATGTATCACAATAAGTGAAATCCAAATAACCTCGTTTACTCATATTATTACCGTAGTTCTAAAACGACATTATATAAATAAAATTATAATAAGTCTGCACTTTTTCAAAAGACGTCGCAACCGCACGTGCGCTGTCTCCGTCCTACACACGTGCGACATGGTAAATTTTCGTTCACCGGTTTCAATAGTGTGCTTTTAGTTTTGATTTTAGATTGAGTTGACCTATGCTCAGACTTTTAAGTAAGAAAATTATCTGTGTTCTTTCGTCGATTTTTTTACGATATTTTAATTTTTAAGTGAGTTATGAGTATGAAAAATATAAATATTTGAAAAGCACACAATTGAAACTGGTGAACAAAAATTACCATGTCATATGTGTGTAAGACGGAGACAATACGTGCGGGTGTAACGTCTTCTTAATAGAAATAAATACAAAATTTTATTGCGTCAAACGAGTTTAAGTGTTTGATCAGACTACCGTGTTGACAGCAAGTAGCGACCGATAAAAACGGACATAGTCGAAAAACAATCGGCAAGACAATACATATTATCATTTATCATTTATTCATATTAATTTTTGCCAAAGGCGTGGCCAGTAACTAGTTAGTTTGTTTTCTAATCGACTTATGAACTTAAATAGTTTTATTGACAGTGGAAATAACATAGCTTTTTGCAGTTGATATAAGACATTTTTTTTAATAGAATTATAAATTAAAAATTGTATTGTTTTAGTGTTATTTGACCTTCAATATTGCTATATTATGTTAAAAAAATAATATTCGCTAAATTATTAATTTGAGATGTGAATAGTTTAAATTAATAAATAGTAATCATATATAAGGTACAATGGGTATTTATAATTTATAATGTACACTATGATAAAAGTTCAATAAAATTGTTTTTATAATTTAGTAAATTAGTAAAAAATGCAGTCACTCTTTATGTTATTTACATACTAATTAAAAAAAAAAAAAATTAATTAAATTTTTTAAAACTGAGTTAAGACAGTTAATTTAACATTTTTTTTCATATAAAATTTCAACTTATCGATTTAAATTTATGGTTTGTTAACAGTTAACTTTTAACGTATCGATATTATGTTCGTTTAACTTAAGTTGAGTGAATAATTTTCATTATTGCCCACCTTTGCATTTTTCTGCGAATACAGACATCCTATAATTCGCTAGAGTTTACGAGTATGAGGTATTTGTTTATAAATAACTCAAAAAGTTTTAAAATATTTTGAAATTGTTATCGTATATAAAAGGTATATAAAATGAGAACAAACATTTTTATGAAAATTTCAAGTATCTATATAATTATTTGTTTTCTATTATTACAAAAAAATGACAAAAGTCATTTGAGTAGAAATAATTATTTATCACTGGTGAATATATCGTAAAAATATGTATCAATTTGGCTTTTTAGAATAATTTTTTTTTTTAATAACAGCTGAAAAGCTTATAAAGAACCTAGTATAACTTTTTTAAACCTTAGGTATGAATATGAAAAATGTAAAAATATTCAATTTCAAAATAACTTGCTAATATTCGCGAATTCGACGAAATTCAATAAATTTTTTCTAACTATTTAGAAAAGTAATAGAATTTATTTTTATTTTTACCTTTCTCGATTTATCCACTAGATCTGATTTTCAGAAATGTGGAGTATCTCTATTTTTCTATTATTTATATAGGCTTAGAAAATATATAAGCTGTATAAATGTTATATTAAATATACTAAATATAAAATATAATAATAACATTATATGAAATAATTTAGTTGTTTTGACGGCTTAAAATGTATTTAAATTTAAACAATGATCACAAATTATATCTCAATGTATAAGATTTGAGAATAAAATACTTTCAACAAAACTAAACATTTATTTACCAAAATAAACTTGTATTTTTTTTATAGGTACTCTAAGCACTGACAGAAACAAACTATCAAGTTTAGAGTAATATAATTTATTACTTTATGATTTATCAAAATAATATTATTAATATTTTTTATATTATTTATATATTCTATAATTATTATTGCTGGTGTAATAAATAATTTGAAATAATAAATATTTGAGAAATAAAAAAATGTCATTGAAAGCCCTAGGCCTGTAAAAGTATAAAGGAAAACGATATAAAACAACATTATAAGTTATTTTAATATTATTTAATTTTTTATTGATTTTGATAGAATTTTATAGAAAAGAGTTCTATACTTGGTTGATATTAACGCAAGTATTAACAATCTATAAGTATTATTAACTATTCAAGTTATGCTTTAGTGAGCAAACGACTAACGAGTCACGAAAAAGGTAAATATTCACAAACGGGTAAGGCCCTGGGAACATTAAGTTATAGTAACCGGCCATTGATAGTCATAAGTGTCATGACTCATAAATTAGGTATATACAAACAATGCGACGTAAACAAAGTAATTAAATGTAAATATCCTTATGATTCATATTAAGGACCGTGGGACGGACGCTAATAGGAATACAATTAATGTATTCTAATGACTATTGACTAATGATTAATAGATACAAATTCCATACATGATATGAGTTTTTGGAATTTAGAAAAAGTTAAATACATATTTAATTGCGATATTTACAGACTATTATAATTTTATTAGATATTACTATGTTAACTAGTTATACGTAGGTAGTACAAGAAAAAGCAACAAAAATAGTTGCTAAGTCAATATCAGTTTATTAGTTTTCGGAGAAAACCTAATCCGATGACCGTTAATAATATTGTATATTGTTTAATATTTTATGTTAAATTGAAGTACGATGTATGAATATACAAGTATACGATAATACATTTTGTATCGTTCATTTCTTGTTCCTATCTAGTCATATGCCCCATTTAATCGGTTTTATTTAAACATTAAGATTTTGTCATATGTATAACATTCGCTTTAAAAGCATTTAATTAAAATGGCTAGTGGGGCAAAAATAGAAAAAGAAAACTAGAACTTGAAAATCAAAGACGTTCAAGGGTGATTAATCGAATTGAACGAAATTACAATAGATTTATTCTATATCTAATAAGATAACAATTTTTATTTAAATTATTTTAGAATGAATAATTAAGAAAATAGAATTACAACAGAACTAAACAAGTAACAACGGCAAATACTATTAATAAATAAAAAAAAATTCACTACTGTAGTATTGTTTTAAATTTTTTTAGTTCAATTTTTTAGTTTTATTAGTCATTTTTGCATTTTTTTTAAGAGCATTTTTTGAAATTTTTTAGGGCATTAAAATTCTAACCCTAATTGTGATATTTAAAATTACACGAGCAAATAATTTATATACTTATTTATGCATTAGGTATATATTATAATTATATTTATTCTTATGTTATTCTATGAATCCTACTTTTATTTTTGATTTCTAAATTATTATCAAGCTATTTAGTATCTGTTATTGTAACAGACCACCAGGATTGTTCTAGTGTCCCTCCAGGCCTGTCTGCCTCATACATCCGGTACTGAGTTTCACGATAACTACAATTATTACGGAACTGTCTATACGTTCACGTACAACGATGTTAAATGCTTATATTTGGGCGTAGGACGTTTGCGCATCGCTATTGTTAAAAAAAGGCTTAGATTGTTTTCCAATATAACATAACAATTTTTATTAATTATTATTACGTAAGTTATGATTTCAATAATTACAAAACTATAAATGTATACAAAAATAAACGTCAATATTCAAAAACAAAAAAAAAAAATTAATACTTTTGAACGTATACTACCATATAATTTAATCATCTTATGAGATTAGATTCGTTATAAATTGCTAATAAATTACTCATTATTTACATTTATAAAACAAATACAAAATTATTAAAATATAAATATAATCTAAATATGTTTAAATCTGTGTCCCATTATACTTAAAAATTGTTGTCGATTTATTTCCCCACTTGTATACTTAAAATAATGTTCGTTTACGAATTGTATATTTTTTATTTCTTTGTTTCTTAAACGGATTGACTCTTCACTCATTTTAATATTTGTTTCCGCTTGAATCTACAACTGTGGTTCTTAAACTTATAACTCATAAGTCATCAGTTATTAATATTATCGTAACATCGCAACTATCGGTGTATCATCCGGTCATGTCATGTCACTATAGTAGGTAGGTATACCTTTTTATTTTTAATTTTCGCGATGCGCAAATGACCAATCAAATTTCTTACCTGAAGTACTAATGATGCGTAAACGACAAACACCGTTATATTTTGTGTGGACCAAGGTTGAAGATCTTTTTGGCAACACAATTATGAGCTACCTCTGTGTAACAAAAGATAATGTGATTTATGTATCTACCCAAAAAAAAACCACACAGATACACAATATTATAATATAACAATGCCAAGTTGTGCGACGCGTACGGTGTACTATAAATTTTGCGATTGCCAATTTTCCGGATGGTCACAAAAATGAGTAGGTAGCGACTTAACAATAAATATCACTATAATATCACAACAACAATAATCTAAATAAAATATGATTAAATATAAAACTTGTACTATATAGTATTTATAAAAATCGAAACAAATATTTTATGGGAAAATTGATTTTCTTCAAACAAATAAAAATATTTATTTTTTTTATTATATATATAGGTATAATATAAATGCATTTATTTTAAATCATTTTAACTTTCTATTTTTCCTGTTATTCTGTATAGTTTTCATAAAATAATTCATTACTAAATATTCAATTAGTTGATTGTAATTTAATCATTTTTTTTTCTAATAGATATTTAATTTTATATGAACGTTGGATATTCTCTATTTATGTACTTAACTGAAATTACTTGTAAAATATTATATGTTTACATTTAAAATTCCTACATTGTCGAAATACTATCTATGTACATTAGACAACATTGGTTCGCAATCGTTCTACTCCTGATGGTAGTAAAAAAGGCGTTCGTCGGCAACCGAAACATCACCCGATAGACGTTGTTCAAGATTTACTAATCGGCCCGGCCCCGTTGATGCCACGTCTCACGAGACTGACTATAGGGAACAGGCTAACACTTAAAAGTAAAAATCAAAGGTGCGCGAATTAATGAAAATATTTAACTCAAGTTTAGTTAAGTTAAAAGAGTACATAATGGATAAGTTGGAAGTTAATCGTTAACAAATTATAAATTTAACTCGATAAGTTAACATTTAATAAAAAAAAAAAAAAAATAATAACTTAACTTAATTTAAAAAAAGTTTATCTATTTTTTTTTAATTAGTATGTAAATAACATAAGGAGGAACAGCATTTTTACTAATTTACTAAATTATAAAAACAATTTTATTGAACTTTTATCATAGTGTACAATGTACATTGTAAAGTGTAAATACCCATTGTACTTTACATGATTATTATTTATTAATTTAAAATATACACATCTCAAATTAATAATTTAACAAATATTATTTTTTCATATAATATAACAATTAAAGGTCATAAAACATTAAAACAATACAATTTCTAATTCATTATTTTATTAAAACAATTTCTAATATCAACTGCAAAAAACTAAGTTATTTCAACTGTCAATTAAACTCCTCAAGTTCATAAGTTGATTAGAAAATAAACTAACTAGTCGAGTTAAAAAGTTAAAAAAAATTAACTCTCTGACTTAGCTTTAACTTTTTAAATAATTGATGCCCAACTTTGGTAAAAATTATAAACAGGGCCGTATTTACGCCTAGGCCCGTGAGGCCCGGGCCTAGGGCGGCAATTTTTTTTGGGGCGGCAAATTTTGTAAGAAATAAAAAAAAAATTATATGAATATTTTATGCATTTATGTAACTGCGTGTCTGCGTAAATTAATATTATATAATATTTGATATAAGTATTTAAAAAACATAAAAGTAAATCCATGAATTTGACACATTGGTTAATTCTGTGGCCTGCGTCTTAATAAGCTATCGTATTTATCGTAATCGTAATATAAAATCACAGATTTTTATATAGAAGACAGAAATATATATTAGTATATTAGTAGTATAGATATCTGTGTGTAAAATATACGAGTGCATGACACTTAAAATATCAATAACACGAAATCAATTTTCTTGTAATGTGAATTATAAAGATAAGATACCTAGGTATATAATATGAGTTGTTCCTAAAAGTAATTACGATAATAATATTATATATATAGAAATTGACGAGAGATATTGTGTATCCACATCACACACGACCACACTTCATTTCAGTTTATTGTTCGTCATTGTCGGGCAGTGCATATTACGACAATTTAAAAAAGGCCAAGTGTGTAAAAAGTTTGTCTCAAACCCGATGGTCAGCAAGATACGAAGCGGGTAAATCTTTATATACTTCTTGGAGTGAAATTAAAAACGCTTTACAGGCTATTATTGACGATGCCAATGAAAAACCTGTAACAAAATTTGACGCTTTGGTTCTTTTGAAACCTTTAAATACTATAGAAATGTGCTTTATGGCTGTTTTTTGGAACGAAGTATTAGAAAGGTTTCATATAGTTAATAAAAAACTTCAATCAGTTAATATTGAATTAGGAATGGTCGTTGAATTATATGGATCTTTAGAGCAGTATATATCTAGAATTAGAAATAATTTTGAAGAATATGAAAGAAAAGCTATACAAATATGCGGTGAAATACAGTATAAAAAAGACAAGCGGAGAACTGTTAAAAGAAAACGTCAATTCGACGAAACAATGAATGAAGTGATAACAGAAACAGGCAAGGAAGATTTCAGAATAAATGTATTCTTCGTTATATTGGATAAATTGAAAGCTGAACTTGTAAGACGTGGCAGTTCGTATAAAGATTTATGTGTCAAGTTTGATTTTCTTACGAATATATGTAGTTTTGACGAGGAAATTATTTTTAAAAAAACTAGGGCACTTATAGAACAATATCCTAATGATATTGAAGAATCATTTACAAATGAATGTCTTCATTTGCGTGATCATCTTTTTTTTAAATCGGACAAAAAAAGAAGCGCTCAAGAACTTTGTCAGATGTTGTATACAGATGAATTAATAGATATTTACCCAAACGTCACAACAGCGTTACGTATGTATTTGTGCACGTTTGCAACAAATTGTACAGCAGAGCGGTCATTTTCAGCATTAAAAAGAGTAAAATCGCATCTTCGTTCAACTTTGGAGTCAGATAGATTAAATGCGACATCAATACTACATATAGAATCTGAGATGCTTCGAAGTATAAATTATGATGATATTATCGACGATTTCGCGACTAAAAAAGTTCGTCGTAAAATGTTATAGATAACATAGGTATAAGATTTAAACATTTACACTGCTATTTAGAATTTAGAATTATTTGTTTTGTTTATAATGACTATTGACCTAATTTATTTAAAATTGAAATAAATTTATTGGAAATAATAACATCATTTTTTTTTTTTTCTTGGGATAGGGGCGGCATATTTAAAATGGCCTAGGGCGGCACTTGTTCTAAATCCGGCCCTGATTATAAAAATATACCTACATATAGGTAAGTACATGATAATTAATAATATATTAAAATATGCGCTTAAACATCTAATTAATTATAATTGAAAAATAATCATTATTTATTACTATCTATTCTAATTGTATGTTTACTTGCGTCACACTGAATGGAGCTTTTCTCAACATTTTTTTGATATTTGAAACAAGCTGATCAACAGATTCGTACTGACTTCGTACTTCTTCGGACTGAAGGAGACTTCGGCCATCCTGTATACTTAACCCATAAGCAGAGCATAAGTAACGTGAATCATTTTAAAGCATTTAACGTGTTATACTATTTGGCAACAATATAGAAAGTGACTTGTCAAATAGCTTACTATTTGTGGAATGATTAGCTTTTTCCAGTTCTTAAGTGTTCAAATAAAACATTTTTTCAGACTGTTCAACTTCCAAAGTACTAATAAAAACGTTTGTAGGTACCTAATAAATCGTACTTCAAAAAATTAAGATTACATGTTAACTAAGTACTTACCTAATTGTAATAGGTTGTAACTTGTGAGTTATAGAAAGTGTATTAACCTATCTATATTCTATATATATATATATATATATATATCAATATATACGTGTGTGTAACTTTACAGTAATAATGATTCGTATGTATATCTATTAGTTATTTTACTATAAATAATAAATATGCATTAAAATACTCTCACTAGCATTATAATAATGTATAAGTTTAAATGTCTGTTATTTTATTTTCCTTCTAATTACATATTATACAATATTCAGACTTGGTTAGTGAATTGATTTGTTTTAACAATGTGATTAGTGATTGGTGGACACTGTGATTATATTTAGAAAAAATAGATATATGTGGAATATGATATTTAAATTGATCTAATAATAGTATTGTTAATTCATAAGTTGATTTATAAACGGCTAATTAGAAATACTAGATATATTATATAATATATTGTACCTATATTGTAATATAATATTATAGGTAATGTATTCTATTATTTTTTTGTATTTTTTGTTATATATAATAGAATAATTAATAATATTTAAATCGATCTAATAATGACTGCTCATAAGTTACAATAGATATCTATACCATTTTTTTTTTTTTGTATTCTAATATTTTTTAAATAAAAATGAGTTGGTACCTACTATGTTAAATTAACTAAACGACACTCGCGACAATTATTAAACTAATTTGTTGGTAACCATACTAAAGAGTTAGGTCGCCTCCTTTTTCTTATAAAACGATTTATAATTTGATTCAAATTTAATATAGGTATCTATTATAGACTATAGTGACCTTGCCACTGAGACAATGTAAAATCGTTATTCGACACTTACCTACTGCATAGTTTTCTTAATTTAAAGCAATTAATAATAATTATTTAAACTATTATAGCCTTCAAACCTAAACTTTATTCATTTCTGATTTATTTAAATATATATATACACACAGATATTCCTATTGTAATACGTAAAATATCAATTATAAGTACAAATTTAGTACCTATTAACGAAAAAAAAAAAAAATGAATATCTAATGAACAAATAAAATTTAAAAAAATAATAAGGTATATCAACGTAATTGAATTCAAATTAATTTTTACTTTGATAACCATATATTATAATATATATATATATATACATATTACTATTTTTACTCATTATATGAACACTAGTTTTAAATGAATTTCAGAAATATACACAAAAAATCTCGATAATGTTAATTAATATTATATTTAATCATCAAAGGGGGTGTTTAATAAAAGTATTGTTGATTTATATTTTCTAATGTGTATAATATAATATGTAATATTTACTTACATAATATCATAATAATGAATTAAAAATTTCAATAAGTATACTATTAGGTAGGTACTTACAGGTACCTATACAGTGGCATAGCGAGAAAACTTTTTTTTGAGGGGGGGGGGGGTTAATTTTAAGTTATGTGAGAATAATTATGATTATGCTGTAAACAAAGGTTTATCACTAAACCACTAACTTCAACATGTAATTTATCTATTTATGTACCCATGGGTCAAGGACAGTAGGTAATTCATAATAATAATTGTAGGTACTTAAAGAACAGACATAGAATTAATTGTAGTTAATAACCATATTTAACATTATTGATTGAATTAAAGCTGCTTTAATGTCTCATAATTTTGAGATTTATATTCAAAGTATATTATTTTTCAATAATTATATTCCATTTTAATCAAATACTAAATATAACAAAAACACATAACATTGTATTGGTTTTTTTTATAACAGAATAGTCGCGATTGTATTGGCATTGCTTGACAAGTATTTTCACATAGAAAAATATTATTTAAATAATAACTTGTGGAATTTTTTTTAATATACCTACAAAAGTATATTTAAAAATATTTAACTTATCTCACTGATTTTTAATTAAAATTAGTTTATTGTTTATTCCTCTTTTAACTAAATCTAGATTGTGGTGACTAGACAAGATGATTGCATTATCTGCAAAGTATGCATTTTTACCCTTTTGTTGCATAGGTGGTACTTACTTAGCATAATAATAAAAAGTTATAAATAATAATATGAATACATAATAATTTTATACGCATTAAACAAAGTTCAAACTTAATAATTATTTATAAATTGTAATCAATATCATTATGAATTTTTATATATTATTGCATTTCATGAAAAAAATTGTAATTTCATTAAGTGGAGTGCAAGACTAAACTGTGGTGACATCTGAAGTGTAAGAGATGTACCAAAAATGAGACATAACAATATGGAAATTGCTGTAAAAATTTACATACCTATTTGACTTTATCACAGTATAAAAAATATGTTATAACATATTTCTAAGCCATAACATGCTTTTTCAAATCATCTTTATTTTTATTCAATGATACTATGAACATATTTTATATTAATAAATTGAGATCACACATATACTTATACAATCTACAAACCAACTACTGTATACAATTAATGATGTTAAAATACATTCTGATGGTATAACATTATTTAAATAAATGCACAAAGAGGTTAAGCCACTTTTCTTTACACTATTCATAACTCACAAAAATATATTCTTAATTATAAGGACTAAAAAACAAAACAAAACAAAAAATGCTTATGCAACTATGATCATTGTTTAATTGTTAATAAAATACTTACAATGAGTTAGATTAGGAATTTTTTTTCTACTTTTAACACATTTTATTTTTACGGTTGTTACATATTTTATGAAATGTGAAAATGAAAATTATGAATACAAATATAATTACTTTAATTATTCTAAAGATTGTAAAGACCTGTAGATTTTATAAGCGATTTATTGATAATGGTCAACCATTATGCTAGTTTATTTTAAAATAACATTAAATATTTATAAGAACAAATAATTTTCTACCAAAAAAGCAAAATGGAAAAAGCATTGATTATAAATAATAATTATTTAAAAAAATAGGGTTTGCAAATGTTGGTAAAATCAATTCATTAAAAACACATTCATGTATAATAAAATAAATAATTTTTTAACATATAATTTCAATGTGAGAGAATATAAATGAGAAAGTTGGTATATAAGTATGGATAAAATGTTTTGTATGTCAACATTATATTAAAACTAGATAACTTAGAAACATAATTATTTTAAATGGTTCTAGTTCTAAAATGAATTACAATTTAATAGAATAAAATACAAGTATTAAAATTTATTTTAATTACCTACATTGTAAGATATAAATTATAACTTATAATTAAGCCTCAGGACTTCATGCACTTAGATCATGAAAATATGCATAACAAAATATCAAAATTTGTGTTTATTTTAAATTAAATGAGACATGCCTGTACAAATTAAATTGAAAATAATGAAATATGAAATGTGAAATCACGCTTTTGATTATTGCCTTATAAGCATTATTGCAGACAAGTTCGTAAGATACAATTAATTTGGAATAAACAATGTAGATGTCACGCACATAAAAAGGTTGTCTTGTATGTATCAAATTTTCATTGTTATTTGGATATGTCGTACTATCAGCCATGCTTCTTATAGAAGATTTTTTTTTGCTCTGATTCTACTTCAATTAAATCAGTAATTTATGGTTTAATATTACTCCCATAATTCTCTATTGGCCATGTAGTACATTCTGTTGCATTTCTAAGATAGCAACAATATTAAGTAATATGGTTAAACAATCAGAGATTCGATTACATTAGAATTTTAAATATAATGTGAGCATTCAATTAAATGACATCACATTATAGTTTTTTCTGCTAGTATTATTAATACACTCAATTTTAAAATTTTAAACTGATTATACTGAATTAAATTTGGCAGCTTTTGACGAGGTTATGTTAAGACTTGATACTTTAATTTAATTTACACAATTGTTTAAATTCTTGTGACTTGATGTATTTATTAAAAATTAAAATGTATCTATTGTTAGTATTTTATAAAGTTAAAATATGTGAATCTAATAAAAATAATTACGAGTAACACTAAGTTAACATTAGCTACAAGTGGTGCAGTGTCATGGATGTCTTAAATTCAAATTTAATGGTAGGTATATCATTTTGTAAAAATAATGATTCCGAGTGAAGAAAGTTTACCAGCTTATATCACAAGTTTATTTCAGATTAAGTTTTCTGTATTACTATTAGGTAAGTCTATTTATTTTACTACTGATAATACAATATGTATAATTAACTTTGTCCAAAAACATTGTGTTAAAAAACAATTTAATGTTTATAAAATATAATATTATACATAAAATTTGTATGTCTATACAAATAATGTTTATGAGTCGTAACAATTAATATTGAATATCTTTATTTATAAATAAAATATGTAATTTCATAAATATATTTTGATTCTAATTTAGACTACTTATGAAAAAATTTGTATTACTTTTTCAAGTCTTAAATATAAAAATTGCGCATTATACAAATTTTAAACTTTAAAGTAATTTGAATTACAAATACTAATGAAATAGGATCTTGTATACAATTTTAAAACATTTTTACTAAGCAAATAACTCATAATCAACATATGTAAAAAAATGAAAAACATTAAGTGACTATTAACTAAAAAAAAAAAAAAAAATAATAAATATTTTTAGAAAGCTTTTCATAAATACAATATATTTGTATTTTTTACATTATTTGAATCAATATTTACAATTTCCTAATAAATTTATTTTTAATACATAGCATGCAGTTTAATGTTCCTTTATTATTACCGAAATGTCAAAATTTAACCGACTTACATTTTAAGGATTGTTCTAACCTTTATGGTTTCATTCATAAACTGTAATACAATAATTCATAAATGATAATTTTTATTTTCAACGGAAATCTGGTAAAAATACAAACTAACTCTTTTCAATAAAAATTAACATAAAAATATTAGTTGAATATAGTAAACACTTTAAGGTTCAAAAAAAAAAAAAACAAAAAACGTTCTAAAAAAAAATTAAATACAATAAAAAAAAATCTATTAAAAAAGAAATAATAATTACATGTAATAATGATTTATAATTTAAATAAATACAATGTAAAAATGTATTTTAAAAATGTTATGCAACATAATTATATTCATCGTAAACATCATTATTGCGTTCAAGATATCTTTTATCAATGAGTATCTCAATAGCCGCTTTTATAAGTGTGTTAGTGGGCAAAAATAAATTTGACTGGGAAAATATCTGAAATATAACATTAAACATTAATATAATATATAATAATACACAATGATAATCTTTTATTGGATTCATTTTGAAATTAGAGAATTTGAGTACATTTACCGAATAAGTTAATGTTTCTATGGATCCAATAATAAATAAAAACATATTCACTGTAATAAAAAAATTATAGTTAGCTACCTAAATACTATTAAATATTCCTGTTATATATTTATTTATGAAATTTAAATATATAAAATGTATAAATTTCAAATATATGCAGTCATTTATAATGTGTTTTTTAAGGAATTTTAATTGTGTGATAAAAAAAAAATGTTCTCAAAATAAATAGCCAATTATGGTAAGTAATTATTTCATGATCACTCCTCATAATTAATATATAAATAGATCTTAATGCTAGAAGTAAATGGTAGATAAAATCTATAAACAAATCATTGATTAAATTAAATCTCAAAAAATAATATTTTAAGTGCATATAATAGGGTTTTTAAGTGCTCAATTGTTTACATATTTAGTGCTTTTTTAGAGCTATAAGTCCTCCACTTTACTTATAATTGTCCACCATAACCAATATCAATAGTTGTATTATAGGTTAATAAATATTTAAAAATATAAGTCAAATATAGTATTTAAACATATCATATTTATGTTATATTTTTATATTTCATATATTATGTTCAAAAATAAAAACTTTAAATTTTAATTAATAAATATTTTATATTATTTTATTATAAAATCGAAAATATAAAATTCAAAAATAATTTTAAGTATTTTTTTTAAATTTATTGATAATAATATATAAAGATAGTTTAGCTTGAATAGATTTATTGAGTAAACAGATAACAAGCATAAAAAATAAATTATCAACTCACAACAAAGGCAAAATATTTTACGATTTTATTTGTATGATGAACATTAAAAATGTTTTAAAACAACTATTCACACGTAAAAAATTATGGTAAGTACGTAGTTCCGTGGCTTACTACAAGTGTCAAGGCACTAAATTATTGATATTGCAATATAAGTTAATCATAACAAATTAGTGTCACTCATTTCAATAATTTAAAAAATACACTGGTCATTTATTTAAAAAAAACCATGAGAATTGATAACAACAAAACTAGCAAATTTTTTTTTTTCAAAAATATTGTTTTGTGAATAAAGATTTAAAATAATGTTAAAACAATTATTTTCAAATTTAATATTTTTCAATGTAAAAATTTGTAGAAACAGGATTAATATACATAATAATCATAATATGTATTGATAAAATCTAGAAAAAAACTGTGAAAATATTCCCTTAACAATATACATTGACCCTATAATCTTATTAAACAATGGTTATTCATTTAAAAAAAATAGCATCGAATTTAATAAAAGAATTTTTTCATATGCCTTTTTATAGGTGTACCAACCTCTTTGAATATGATAGACTATTAAAACCAATAAGCGTCGAATAGTACTGTATCATATACTTTCATATATTCTACATTAAACTATTCATTTTATAGTTATATTATATAACAATGATTAACTTACCTCATTCACAAGTAGTTTATGTCTCAATGTCTTACGCGCTTTCATTATTCGGATAATAGTGGCCTGTAACTGTAGTTTACGATAATCTTCAGTGGTTTTAACAGTCTGTTCAATCTCTTGTTGTCTGTCTTTTTGGTTATTTAATTTTACATGGAATGTTGTATGTTTATTGGCAAACATCATGTTCAATTTAATAAACTTAAAATAATAAATAAATAAATTATTAATAGTGTAAGAGATAATAAAAATTATAATTAGTTTACTTACATCACCATCAAGCAATAATAATTTACAATTTACTAAACTATCAATATGTTTTTTAAATTCATCATTGTTCACTTGAAGTAAATCGTAAATATCAGAGTATTTCAATGTATCATAGTCTTCAAATAGTAACAATATCGACATTTGAAACATATGTAGTTTAACTATATACGTTTTTTTTAAATAATTTAATATTAACTCGCCTATTGATAAAATAAACAAATAATTTTTAATAAACTATAATTATTTAATAATAGTTTAACATAATAAGTAAACATACTTCGAGATATATGGTGAATCCATGTTAAAGCCCGTCCTTTAAATTTTTCTTTGTAGAACACTTCAAACTAATAAAAATAAATGAATTTGTGTTAACAAATATTATTTATCAACTATGTATACATTTAAATATTTACATATTGTGTGTAAGGTATCAGTTGTTTAGGTAAAACAAATGATGATGCAGTAGTTAAATTCAAAGGCCAAACATCACTCTTTAACACACATGTAGAAAAAGAAAAAAGAGACATTTAATTTATCATTAGCTGTTTTAAGAAATTCATTATGAAATTGCGTATTTAATCTGTCTGATACTCTGATATCAATTAACATTTTCTGTAAATTATTTGCAAACTCGTAATCATTGGCTTCCTAAAAACCAAACTCTTAATTAACATCATATAAATTTAAAAATATTTGATTAAATTACTTTAAATTTGACTATCATTCCTTCTTCTATGTCAATACAGTGGTTTTGATGATGTATTAATCGAACTGCCAGCTGTTTTTGATAAATATTTCTAAATATATCTTTATCATTTAAATATTTAAATAATAAAATTAAGTGTGGTAGTTTGTTTTCAAATTCAACCTTATTTATGCCTTTATACAACTTTTTCAATAACATTTCACAGTAATTTGATAAATATTCTGGAGATTTTGATCGTTGATTTTCTTCTATTTTATAGTTAACAATTATTGTAAATGCTTTACGAAGAGCTTCAATGAATAAAATATTATTATTGAACACATCTATAACTATAGATTCATATGTCTTATGAAAATCTATTAGTGCCTCAACATAATGTAGACATACCTATATATACGTCAACAATGATACATGTTAATTAATGTAATTCTTACTTAAAAATGTTTATTTAATTTATACTTGTTTTTCTATTAGAGATTTAATAATGGATTTTCCATGTTGTTCAATGTGTTGTCTAAAAATATCAGCTATTTTGTTCAATCCATGATTAGCCTCGTTTAAAAGTTTATAAATACTTTGCATTTTACAAAATTGTTCTTCTTTTATAATTGTTACTGACTCCTCTTGTATCAAATTAAAATGATCAATTACAAAATGTTGATAACACATAATTTGTATTGTGTTACAAGTGCTGGGCCTGCGAATAAAATATAAACTATTATTTATATCATTACAGCTTCAATTTATTGAATTCTCACCTATCAGGAAGATATTTTTTAAATCTAATTTCTTCTTCTTTAATGTATTGCAATATTTTAACCGAATATTCACAAACTGTAAATTCTTGTAGCAATTTTGCAGCTTCGTGTCGAAAGTATTCTCTAATTAGTTCCAAAAATGGTTCCTCAAAATAACTTTCATAAAACTAAAAAAATTGTTTTAATTTGAATCATATTTTAAGAATGTTTCTTATATTTTGACAAAAAAATATAAATAATTACTTCTAATTGATTGTTCCAGGGCATCTGGACTTCAATTAATGAGTTAATAACACCAGTAATGGTATCCGAAGATATTGTAGATATGTTATGTCTTTGTTTATTAATTTCAATAAATACTAATTTGGAAATACTAGGATCCATTAATAAAATCATATTGTGTTTCCACATATTTAGTCCCAGTTCTCTAATCTCCATAAGAACTGGTTTAACCATTCTTTCAATAACATCAAATATGGACGTTTGAAGACACATTCTAAGTTTTCTCTTATTAATTTTATTGAAGTACCTAAAAATGTAATTATATGTTATTTATGCTTTAATTTGTAATGTTAGATAAAAAAATACATACCTATACAGTGAATTTAATTTGTTGATACGTTGACTATACTTCTGCCAATAAAAATAATAATTTTGTAATTGATTTCCATTACTTTCTGTTTGAATAATAGATAATAGTTCATGTACATGTTCCTTTAGCAATAACTTTGTTGACTCATAAAGTGCATAAACGTTAGTAAATGGGGAAGAATTACACAAAATGAAAATATCATTGTAACTTCTACTCCATTCTTCCGTTGTAACTCTATCTAATGATAGCATATTCTTAACAGTTTTTTGTAATGTATTCCAGTGTTGCTCAAACTCAACTGGTTTCAATAACATATTTGTTGGTTTTTTTTAATAAACTATTCAAAAAAATAAAATAAAACATACAGATTATGTATACATTTTTGAAATAATTTTTTAAGTTCCAAAATATTTTGGAGCATATAAGAATTTAAAAAAGTTTTTACTTAATTTATTAAAAATATTTTGATAAAACTTGTTTAAATGTATCTCAATTTTTTTTTTTTTTTTTGTTTTTAAATCTACTTAGGTATAAAAATATAGATAAATATAATATAAGCAATTTTTTAAACAATTCCTACATATTTTAAGAGAATTTTAGTAACTAAAACTGACCATTTCTTCTATATCAAATAATTATCATAATGAACTAATACAAGATTCAACCTCTAATGGCTAACTTAAATTTTATTTTTTCTGACAATAAAATAAAAACATTTTTATTTAATAGAAAATACAAATATTTCGTTAAAAATAATTTTATATTTTATAATTTGTACTAAATTTTTATTAATAAAAACAGGTAATTGTTTGTCAACAAGGATTTGAAAAATACAATATAATAATACCTAGTAAAAACCCTCAAAATAAATTATAAATTATTAAGTATTTTTGTTTATTGTCAAATTTTCAAATTGTATTATTACTTATAAATATATTATTAATCATCAAATATGTTCTGAAAAATGGTTAAATTGAAAAATATGTACTCTACACTTTTAAGACATTTTTTGTGGAGTTATGAAATTATTTTCAAACTCATTTAGCATTAAATCTAATAGCTTAAATAAACATGCAAATGCCAACAGTTCAATTTATTCTAGGTACTTTATTTTTATTATCGTATTCATTGTTTTTAATCCTAAATAATTTGTATTACAGAAATCACAATAATATGACTTATCTATTTTCTGTTTAATCAATGCTATTTATAACACAGTAGGTTGGATGAATTTTTGCCAAAATCTTAAGTACAAATTACTAACAAATCAAATTTTATACCTGAGAACTCCCTTAAAGTTTAAATTGAATAATTTTATTAATTACTCATAGCTCATAGATAAACACTTTTGTTTCTGAATTATATTTAAAAAAGTACTACTTCAAGTTAACTCGTCAGTTTTTAACTTATTAACTTGCACGTCCATGTAGCTGGACAATGCTTTTTACTAAAAATATCCACTCGATTATTATATAATGGAAATATTTCAAGCAAAACGAGCTTAGTTTAGACAATGAAACGAATATCGTCGAATTGACATTTTGCTGAATAATTGGGGCTAAATCCCCAAGCCGAAATGTCCTCTTATATTTTATAGTGTAGTTCAAATATGCATACTGTCGACCTAAACAATCTCCAAAACATAATTTTCAGTTATTAAAGAGGTTTTGTTCTCTTACAATTATAAAATATTAGTAAGTTGATAATGTTATGACAAATTGTTAAATCCACCCCTCAGTATATTTATTACAATTTATCCACTGATATAATCTAAAATGTCTTTAACAAAATATCCTAAATTAAAATTAAAGAATTTTTTGTGTTCACTCTAATTCATAGCATTACCTGGTTAGATTAAATTAACTTGTATACATATTAACAAAATAACTATAAATATTGAACAACCTACATTAATAAAGTAAAAATAAAATCACTAATGATATCGTAAACGATCTATCAATAAGGAAATTGAAAAAAATATGAAAACACTTTTATAACTCGAATGAAATATGAATTATTTCAATTACCTAAATAAATACTGGGAATATACGAAGAATATTATTTTGTTACCACTGTACAACCTACGTATTTAAATGTTTTACGAGCTACTTATTCTTTTTTTTTTTTTATTTTATAATAAATTTGAACTTTGACCATTTTTATCAAATTATTATGCTTGATGAAGAAACATTTGTAAATTATTTAAAAAGCAAGCAGTGGTTACTTCAAATAAAGATAAAAATTTGACATGCAATAAAATAAAACAAGGCGTCATTTAATTAATGAAAATCTTAAAAAAATACTAAAACAAGCAAAAAGATTTTTTGACCAACAAGTTACATTTTTAGCTTAAAAAAATAGTAATAGTGAATTATAGACTATCTAGTGTTGTATATTATTGAAGTGGGAACTTTTTTGTTTTATAGGATACCTCTAATTTTATTCTGGGAAACTTAAGATTTAAGCTTAAATAGTTTAGTTTTAAAAAAGTATAACTCAAGTTACATAAAATGTATTTAAAAAAAAAATTGTAACTTATTCAGACAATTAAAAATAAAATATCCTCGAGTGACAACGATAGTTTGATTATTTCCTATACTTTTGTTGATATTGTGAACTCTATAATTAATATAATAATTGTGAAAAATAATGCTAGATAATACTTATTATATAAATACATAAAATACGGCTAGTGCCTGTTTTATAAATTATTATTTTTAGCTAATTAAATAATTTAATAGTTATTCAGTTAATAATTTATTAACTATAAAATATAACACACATATATTTACTGACTTAAATTAGCTATAACTAGTCCAGTCGCCAAAATCTTACTTTATTATTAAGTTTAGTATGCTTAATTAAAAAAATGCAAAAAAAAGGTGTCCGATAATGTAAAATATATCTTAAAATGTTGCATAAATTATATTAGAGATTAAACAAATAAAAAGAACAATAATAATCATAAAATATATGAACATATCTGTGTAATTAATTTATGATAAATAATAACGTAATTAAATATTGTTTTTGGGTAGATCGTGTATGACATCACTACTGAAATCAATTTGAAAGTAAAAACTTAAAAAAATTCATATAATCACAGAGGACTAAATAAAACATAAAATTACATGACGTAATACATAAAACTTACTATTGTCGATATATTTTTTTCAACCATGCAATTTTATAGTGGGTGTTAAGGTGGTTTGCCGTATATACTCACGTCATAGAAAATGGATTTTAATAATATATTATATATTAAATATTTAAAAAGAAACAAAAAACTAGGGGTTTGGATGATGACTTTTATTCAGTAAAAGGTCCGTGGTATATTTGAATTCCAAATGTTTGATTAAATGAGAAACAATACAGGTATGACAAATTATTTTTGTGATTTAGTACATTTAATATGAAATAAACAACTCATCAAGATATATATAGTGAACTAAATTTATTAAACTAAATTACTATTTCGCTATATTTATTACACTATTAAAAATTAAAACTATGTTTAAGTATTTATATGCTCAAATTGGTTAAAAATGGTTACTTCTGAGCGAAAAACCTTGTTAACTATAACAGAAAGTCTTTAAAATGTTATTTCAATATGGGTACTAATAACTAATTGTTTACAACACTCAATACTTAAATTTATTAGCCACAAATAATATTACTGTATGAATATTTATATCAAATATAATTGACCAATTTAACTTACAGAATTTTAGTTCATTCCAGAGATTTGAAACTAGTTCAATCAAATAATAAATCAAACAGGTATTTACTATTTTGGTATATTAAATATGACCATGTTAAACAAATTACTTAAAAATTATGTTTAAGTATTCATATGCTCAAATTAGTTAACAATAGTTACTTGTGTGTGAATAACCTCGTAAAATATAACAAGTTTTTAAAAAGTTACCTATTTCAATATAAGTACTAATTGTTTACAACACTCTCAATATTTAAATTTATTAACCGCAAGTAATATTACTACAGTAAAACCTGTCCTATGCGGAATCGTACAGGAACGATCAAAATTTCTGTTTCAAGCAGGTTTCCATGTAACTAAATAAAAAGGAAAATTCCATACTATAAAGTTATAATATCCTGCGTGATTAAGATTTAAGGTTATAACATTTTCTGACCAAAACTTAAAATTAAAATATTGAAAATTAATAAATATCATAGGCTACAATAAATTTTAATTTTTAGTAAATAATTACATAATGTGTATTAATTAAATATTTTAAAATAATAATAAATTTCAATTCCAAAATTTGAAGAACATAATATTTAGTAGGTATTAATCAAATACTTAATAATATAATAAATTAAAGGAATTAAAATGCAATTAAAAATTTTTTTTCATTTAAACTTAAACAAATTTTTGAAGACATTGTGAGAAAAATTAAGACGAGACGAAAGACAGGAAAATTACGACTATGCAGCGTGACAATAATGAGCACTGATGATATAGATTTAAGATAAAATGTAATTATCTATTGACACATATTAATAACTGTTTAATAACAAAATAAATGTGGGTATTAAAAATATTATTGTTAATTTTATGATATGTTTTTCTATTTGTTAAAGGTATATAGAACCAAAAAAAAGTTTTCCGTTTTATCAAGAGATTAATTCTATGTTAATTTATAGACATCTGCAGGGACCACAATAAATTTCCTTACAGAGCAGGATCCATCTTAACAACGGTCCATATAAGACAAGTTTTACTGTATATGAATATTTATATCAAATATGATTGTCCAATTTAACTTACAGAATTTTGGTTCATGCCAGAGGCTTAAAACTAGTTCAATCGAATAATAAATCATATAGGTATCTACTATTTTGCTATATTTATTACACTATTAAATGCAATCAATAATTAAACGAATTAGTAGAAAATAATGATAAAGCATTCATAAGCTCAAAATGGTGACTTTTGTATGAATAGCCTTATAAAATATAACTGCAAAATTTTAAAAAGTTATAAGTTCTAAAAATTAACACAAACCAACAAAAAACCATACATGGAAATATTTATTAAGCATCTAAATTGTAGAATTCTAAAATATTATCTAATGATAGCAATGAACAAAAAATATTAAGTACCTTCTAAGTGTAAATTGATATATGTACCAAATTATCGAAATTACTTCTTCCGATGGTCAGTTTAAAAGAAATGCAAACATTTCCAGACGACAACAAACAGTTGACAAAAATTCAAACGCATTAATTACAATGGCTTCAAAAATATCAACTCGATGAAATAATTGTATTAGATATATATTTAAATTTAGTTTAACTTTAAGTTTTAACTATGATATAAAAATTAACTAGAAAGTAGAAACTAAAAGCGACAAGCGTTATTCATTATCAAGTTATCAACAATGTTGTACCTAAATCATTTATCACTATTATTATAGTTTGGTAATTATTGATTAGAAACATTTATAAAAACAGAGGCGCATGTGCAATATATAAAATTAAAATTATTTAGAAAACACAAAACAATAATACTCAAAATGTTCACTTATTCTGTTAACAATTTCTTCATTCACATTTTTTAACTATAAACATATTTTAAACCTTTGGTAATGTAGTAAACGCTAGTATACGAACGTAACGAAACGGTGGCGTGCTCTTGCGACAACAATCGTACGAAAAAAGAACGAGTAGACGGCGACGTTGTTAGTGCTAACCTGGTGGTGGGTCACCACAATAAAATTATGTGGCGATACCGTAGTATCACCACCACAACGGTTATTATTGTATTTCGTACCGCTATTATTGTATTTCGTACCATTATTATTGTATTCGCTATAATTTTTATGTTTCTTACATTTATGTTACCAATTGCGTCTCCGTTTCTGTGCACCGCGCTCCCCTTCTACATTGTACGACACTTCGTGGTGTTACGACGCACCAGAGGGTAGAGAGTCACTCTCGATTTTATTGCGCCCACTCGCACACCTCGAACACTCCCTCCGATCTTAACCTCCATGCACGAATGCAACGTTCGTAACCGCTTGTCCACCGTTTCGTACCGCTCATTTTTGGTTTTTATTTTGTTTGTCGACGAATTATATTTTATTTTATTTTATTATAACGACATTTTTCGACGTCGATAAAACGAATACGTTTAAACATTCTTTCTTTTTTTTTCTTCCTTCTTCACTTACTCTGTCGAGTCAAAAATGTTAGTTGGTCGGTGGTCCTGACCACTGATTCCATACGACAGGCCCACTACAATTGTAATGATAAAATAATATGGTATAAGCACAGAATATTCTGTGGTATACGTCGGTAGATACTATCGCTATGGCAATATTGCAATATTACCTCTAACCAGATTAAGTTCGAACTTCAGGTCTTCAAGTGACAGTTTTGTCTTAGTTACGTCATGAACTCATGAACATACTTTTAGTTTTTAAAATCTGATGAGTATAATAAAGATTTATTATAGACATGTACTATCAAGTAAATATTTATATTTTATAATGACTTATTAAAATAATTATAATCATTATAATCATAATAGGTATCTTATATAGTTAATAAAATAATTTGGTAGTACAAAATACCATTATCGAAAAATCTTAGACTCATAGATTATACATATTATTATCTAAAATTTTTAACTCGTCGATTCTCGAATTAAGAAATACAATGAAAAGAGAACATCATAAAAAATAAATAATATCAAATGATAATACGGATATACGTTTTGTTTGTACGTTGTACTGACTACTGTATATTGTAATAAATTGATAATTCTATACCCAGACTATTAAAGACGAATAATGAAAGCACTTTTAGTATTATTTACTGTAG
Organism: Melanaphis sacchari; assembly: GCF_002803265.2. NCBI lineage: Eukaryota > Metazoa > Arthropoda > Insecta > Hemiptera > Aphididae > Melanaphis > Melanaphis sacchari. The sequence goes on along the minus strand of NW_020270491.1, from coordinate 36,183 downwards.
AAATGTTATAAATTCACACTAATACTCAGATTTCGATAACTCCTTCAATTATTAACTTATTAATGTAAATGAATGTTATTAAAAATTAAACTGTGCACTAATCATTTTACAAAAATAAAATTTAGGTTCCCATTTGAATTTTAAAAGTTACCTCATGAACCTCCCCATCCAATTAATAAAAAAAATATTTAATTTCTAAATAATTTAGATTGTATGATTCAAAAAGGTTTTCACATAGGTCATTTTCTCTTAATTTAAACATATCATGCTGAAATCCGCTGTCACATGAAACTTGGCTATACCTATAAATTAATAGTTATGTAATAATTTATTATGCACATATTATATTTATATATATATATATATATAAACGCTGTATTTGTTAAAAATAATAATAATTAAAATTGTTTCCCTTGGTTTTTCTTTTGCAAATTGAAATCGATGAATTGCAAAATATTATTTTCTGAATATAATATCATTAATGATTTTAAATTTTTCTTAGTCTGGCTTGTTCTATATTTATTTAATATTCTTGATAATTTGAAAAATATTCTTTCGGCCGAACAATTTATTATTTTTATTACAATGTATGGGCACTTCATGCGAATAGATCAAAAATACCTATTATCAATTATTATTACTATTTATACGCTATCAATAAAATTATTAAAATCACAACTTAATATTTATTATAATTTATAATATTTCATGATATAAAATTAAGAACATTTTTATTTTATAATTATTAATTATCTACTGTACCCACTTAAATAGTTTTTTTTTAACTTTTTTAAACGCATTAAAGATATATATTTATAATGAAAATAAAGATGGGCCCCTAAAATCAATGGGCCCGTGCCCCCCTCTGCCTCACCATTAATCCGAGCTTGGAGTAATTATAAATAATAATGTATCTTATCTTATATAAAATAGGCAATAAGAAATAATCTTCATGTGATTTTTCCGTAAGACGTTACAGTTATTATAGGTGAGTCTATCTAAATAATATAAATATAAATAGAAGAAATATAATCATTTTGATTATTGAATTTATTGACAAAGGTTAAGATAGTGTATATTAAAAATAACGTCTAATGACTTTAATGCTTGGGAATACGATTGAACGCCGCCGTTTCATATATCAGAAAATTTTATATATACAATTTATATCTTTTTGATGGATTTCATTATTTAAACATAATATAAGATAATACTACGAACACTTCACCAGCTCCCCCCTTTTTAAAATTTAAAAATTTTTTTTTCCAAAAGTTAGTGCGCTATTAGTGTGAATTTGTGCAAAATCCATTATACTTGGAAAATCAGATTTTTCGTTTTTAGCATTTCCCCACCACCATCACCTCCCACCTGGAAAAAATTACAATTTTCAAATTTTTCCTCTTGTCAAACATTATTGAAAAACACATATAGAATTTTAATTTATATTTTTATAGTCTAGTAGAAAAAATATGTATATTTCTTTTTTAACAACTGTCAACTAGACACGTACCTATGTAAACAGTTTCAATGATGTTGTGCCATTATTTTGGTTTTCATGTTCAGTAATCACCAACACTACATTTTCTTATAAATTAAGATCTGTAGAATGCATGTATGTTTAAAAAAATCACACAATTGTATCTTGTCTTCAAGGTTAAATATATTTCATTTTTAAGTACCTAATTAATCATTAATTAATCTTTTTAAGATAAGCTAAATTAATTTTGTTAAAAAACGAATACATAATTACTTTTTTGATACATATATGTATAGTAAAAAAATAACATACCTAACTGGTTAAAGTTGTGCTATATATATTATGCTGTATATTTGTATAATAATATAAGAATTTGTTTTCATTGTATAATATATTTAAAAACAATACAGAATACAAATATTACACTAAAATGTTTATTAAACCTTACAGTTCAATACAACACTAAATTTACTCATGTGTTTTGTATGAATAATAAATACCTATATACAAATAAATTAAATTGATGTTCTTAGATTTGAATTTGAAAACAATGTTGGGAGCAAGCGCGTAACCAAAATCAGAGCTGAGTGAACCGGGCACTTTAATTATTACTCTAGCCCAGGCCTACCCATCTACTAAACCAGTTATATTATTTTTTTACTGTAATATGTATTCGCTATCCTATTATAATTAATTTAGTTTTGGTGGGTAGCTGGAGAAATACTAAAAACGAAAAATCTGATTTTCCTAGTATAATGGGTTTTGCACAAAATCACATTACCTAATGGCGTACTAACGTATAGCAAAAAAAAAAATTTTAATTATTTTAAAAAGGGGGGCTGGTGAAATGTTTGTGATAATACTATATCAAGCAATATAATTTGAACCTGGGTATGACCAGACTATAAAGATATGAGTTAGTTATTTGAGTATCATTTAAAATAATCTAATACCTATAGATAAATACTATACAATAGCTAGGTCAATGACTAAACTCTTAAGTTATACCTATCTATTTTTATTTTCGTTATTATTAATTCGTGGTGGTATAACGAGACCAGTAATTGATCAAAAAGTTCATGGACAAAAAGTTCGTTTTAAAAAAAGTTAAACAAAAACTTCAGATTCAGTTTTTATAGTCGAACAAAAAGTCCGAGCAAATTTTTAGTGTTTGACAAAAGTTCGAAAATACAAAATATTCTGTATAGGTAATAAATATTTATTTTAAAAACTTAAAAATTTAAAAATGTTTGTACATATTATAATATATTATTATATTTATATCCGAAAATACAAAATATTTTTTGTTAGTTATACGAAATAATAAGAATAAGAAAATAGAAAAAATAATTGAAAAATATAATTTATATACAAACATTTTTAAATTTTTAAAATAAATGTTTATTATAGATATAGAATATTTTATATTTTCGGAATTTTTGTCCGACTAAAACACTGAATCCAGACTTTTGTTCAACTTTTTTTTAAATGAACTTTAAATGAGACCATATACATACTTTTTATTTTATAATAAAAATAAATCTAAAATAATTGGTTTTGTAGAGCCTACGTCAATTGGTCGTGGTAAAATTGGTTGTTTGGTAAAATAGTCGTAGTATATTTTCGTCGCCAAACGCGAATACTGGTAAAAACGTTAATAAAATATATATTATTATAAATAGGGCTGGGATTATAACTTATCTAATTTATCGGTGAGATTACGGTGTATAATTTAATTTAGATTCTTGATCTAGAGTTTCAACCACTTTTAACTGTAATGCATTTGTTTGTTGTTTATTAACTAGTGGTGTTCTCGCAAATTATCGGGTGCTATGAAATGGAAATAGATTTTATAGCCCTAATCGCGACTCCTCTTCCCTGGAGGTCAATGGCCCTCTGCAATATGTTATTTTGAGATCAATTGTCCGATATTAAGCTTTGATTAGTACCTATAGGTCAACGGCCGTCAGAATTAGCTATCGATTCGGAGATACAAAAAGCCGTAAAGATTACGTACAAGATATTTAGCCCTACGTCGCCTATTATAGGGTCAAAAGCCACTATATCGGACAATATTTTGGTGATGTCGAAGTCACCGACATGACAGAAAGTTACTTCTTATTGAATGGGGAAATGTCATTTGATGAATATATATCTGGGATAGCTCATAACTTAAAATTATTTTCAAATATTATTTTTTTAAAATTTTAATTATTGTCACATATATTAAATTCAAAATTATGACCAAATATTTTTTTTACATAAAATACATATTATTTTGAAAACGACTAATTTACCAAACGACCAATTCACCAAACGACCGATTTTAGACGACCAAATTTACCACGACCAATTTACTGTACCCCGGTTTTGTAAATAAAATAATTTATAACGGATGAAAATGTATTATTTTCAATTAATTTTTTATGTACAAGGCAATGCTACATGATAATTGTAAAAACTTTCAATTTAATAATTTAAAAGCATATTTTGTTACACCATGTTGGTAGTCATTCAATAATTAATAATTAAGTACCTACCTATATTATTAAAATAATTATTTATTCCATTATTTAACTAACATTTGTTTTATTTATTAGTATCTAAAAGATGATTGTTAAATTTAGTTTGAGAAATATTAGTTTTAACATTAATTGATACCTTACATATTTAATAATAATCGTTAAAATAAAAGACTTATTATAATTTATAATACAGTATAGCGTCGAGTTATCATATTTATGATACCTTCATTAAATATAAAAAGCCACGATTTCAAACAATTATAATTATTCAAGCTTACGTATCTTACTTGATTATATTTAAATCGATTAATATACTTGTAAACCGTTACACATAAATAGATATCAGGATCTTAAAATGTAATTAAACTTTTTTGAATTATTTTTTGTATATATGTTACGGGCAAAAGCCGAAATCGGGCAAACCTCAGAAATGCCCGGGCAAAACGCGAATTGCCCACAATCCTTGGGCAAAATGTCATATTTCGGCTTTTGACCGGGCAAACCTAGTTATGACCAACATCATTTGGGCAAAACCGTCAAAACCATATACTGACTTTCATCGTAAGGACAAACCGTAGAGTTTTAAATACGTTCGCTAATATTATAAACAAATTTAATAATTATAAAATAAGTATTATTGTACAAATATATAAAATTAATATATTTAAACCTCACTTGAGTCAAACTGTAGCGTTTTAAATAACCACTAATATTAAATACAAAAAAAATAATAATCATAAAATATTGTACAGATATAATTAAATACACTTAAATAATAATAAAAATATAATGATATTAAGTACTCGTATAAAAATAAACATATAATAATATTAGGTTCTCTATAATGTTAAAATAAATAATTAATAAAAAATATTGTACAGATATAATTGTATATAATAATAAAAAAATAATATTTTTATTTATTTGTTGCTACACATATTAGAACTACACACAATTTAAAACGCTACAGTTTGACTCAAGTGAGGTTTAAATATATTAATTAAGTTTATTTAATTATATTTGTACAATAATACTTATTTTATAATTATTAAATTTGTTTATAATATTAGCGAACGTATTTAAAACTCTACGGTTTTGTCCTTACGATAAAAGTCAGTATATGGTTTTGGCGGTTTTGCCCAAATGATGTTGGTCATAACTAGGTTTGCTCGGTCAAAAGCCGAAATATGACATTTTGCCCAAGGATTGTGGGCAATTCGCGTTTTGTCCGGGCATTTCTGAGGTTTGCCCGATTTCGGCTTTTGCCCGTAACATATATATATATATATATATATAATAATGTAATAATTGTTTAATAAAATTTCAAAACTTATCATTTACTGTTTAAAATTACAGTTTACAATATTATATTTATTATTAGGGCTCGGAACATAATGGATGATCTCAAGAAAAGTATTAAAATGACTTATAAACATCAAAAAATACCATGATACATCATAAAATTTTCAAAAATTACATTTTTTTAATAATAAATCATCAAAAAATCATGGTTTTTTTAAATTAATATTTTTTTAATCATTAATTTATTATTTTATTCATCTAAATTTAAATAATGCTAATATTTTTACATTAAATATGTTGTTTTTTTACAGGCACAGGACCTAAATTAAATTTAAAACGGAGATAAGAAATAATGTCAATAATACAAAAAAGAAATCTGTATTTTTAAAAAAAATAATTGAAGGATTGCATGGGCTGTACTATAGGCTAGTTTTTTTTAAATATATAACTTTGTCAAAATATTGTAAAAAAAAAAAAACGTAAAAAATGCAAATATATCTACAAAAACGCAAAAAAATGCATCAAAATCACCGAAAATTCCCTAAAAATGCCAAATAAAAATAGTTCATTGAATTTTATATTATATAAGACACATTTCTGTAGCCGTTCATACACATTCGAAAAAAAGTTGCAAATGCATCAAATTCCGCGCCCTATTTATTATATATATTTAAAATAATAAACTTAGTTATGTCGTTTCCAATTTATTTCACAAGCAGTCGTATGTGAAGTTTAAAATGAAGCGTCGTAATCATATTTCTTTGGTGCGATTGTAAACTCTATCAGAATACCAATCAGATAAAAAGGATATGAAAAGGTCTAATGTAAGCTCCGCTAGTTTTATTTTCATATTTGTAATGGATATATTATGGGAACTCTATCAGTGTTATAATGGCATTTCCACATTAAATACGTTGATATCCGTTGAAGTTGTTAAACTTAATAATAGTTTAATATGTCGTTTAATTTAAAAATAATTTTATCTTTGTATTATATAAACTACACAGTATTTCCCACGATGATATCATTAGTACTTTAGTGTTTAGTAGATACCTGCTGATATTTAAACGCATGTAATCGATCGTGGTGTTCTTTCGTCTGTGTATATCAATCAAGTTTATAAATTATATTGAATAAAAAATGTACGATACAAATTTGATTACTGGCCAAGGAGAAAATGTATTGGTTTTATTTAACAATTAAAAGTGCAATATAAAATATGCATTTAAAAACTGCTAGAATGGAGGAACATGATATTACTTTGACAAATTCATTGACGAATTCTTCTGTATTCATTTTATACTGTTACCTAATTTTATTTTCTGTCGAAATTTATATGAATTCAATTTTACATGTTGTTTTTCCTGATAGAATTAACACTAAAAAAGTATTTGTTGCGAAGTTTATATGCGGCCTATTCTTTGTTGTTCCGGTATCACTACGCTGCACAATCGTATAATACCCACGAAAAAATGATTTTTGAACGTCTGATATTGTATTAGTTTTTAACTGTAGGTATAAAATGTAACATAGTTTGATATAGTATTATTTATTATTTACCGTACATTTTACCAAAAGTATTTCACAAAAAATTAAAATTCCAAATTAAATTTTTTAATGTAATAATTACATTGCATATGATTATCGTTGCTTACTGCTCAAATTTACGAGTATTTGGAATAGTACGGTAGTTCTTATAGGTAATGAAGAAACTCGATTTATTTTAAAACACGTTATTTTTGTTGTACCTTTTTTCACCACCTAGATGTTTACTCATGTACTACAGAGTCTCTAAGTTTTAAATAATGTCAATTTTAAAATTTGTTGAGGCTTTTCACACAGCCCGTTAATAATAAGATAGGTGATACACGTCATCAATAACCAATAAAATTATAATAAAAGATAATATTTATAGCGTGTATTTGTATGCATTTGTATATTTATTCTGGTTAATCATATGATATGTAAAGTGAGCACAACATTTGTTTCATGAAATAACGATTTAAAAATAATTTTTTTTAGTGTAAAGTTTTGCATATTTCGACATTTTTCTATTTTAATGGCTTATTTTACAATTTTAATTGCATATATTTTCATATTTTAGTGTATATTTCGATATTATTTTGTTTTTTAAATATATGCTATTGTCTACCATAATATAATAAAAAAATATTGTATTTTTATAGTTTCGAATAATATCAAAATAAATTAATATGATAATAATAATGTTAATAAAGATTAACAGTAATATAATTTCAATTTACATTTTATTTTATATATATAATATACATACTTATAGTTTTAAATAAATAGTTTTTCCAATTATGATCTTAGATCAATAATCGAAGAAATAAAATACTTATACCAAGATAAAAAAATATCGATTACGACCATGGTCCATGATTGAACATTGACATTATTTCATTATGTTCAATAAATAATTATTTTTTTATTAATTTTGTTATGTATATTTTAATGTTTTAATGCATATATATATATATATATATATATATATATATATATATATTTGAGATTTTTAGCGCATATTTGGTTGACTTTTAATGCATATAAATTCGCGTTCTAAATTAATAATTAAGAAGAAGGGTAAGTGATACCGCTTTGGGAAACGGTAAATAAAAAGTGAACCACTGCTGCAATGAATGTTGAGTAATGGTCTTAAGCTTATTTCTATTCTCTAAGTAAACTAACAATTATTAAGTAATTATTATTTTAAATAATCGACAAATACGTACATAAAGGCAGTGGCGTAAATTGAACTCAATTTCTGGGGGTGCAGTCGTATAGAGGCATATATTCTCAATCTATAATTTCCGAAACACCTATAATCCAACTTCCTAAGAAAAATCCTTCCTAATAAACTATATACTTTCCCATATATTTCTTTAAATAATAAATAAATTTTGAATTATTTATAACTATTTATTGGAAAAAGTTTGAATCACATATTAATTGACATAATTTTAATGGGCAACAAAATGCACGAGGACAGCTAATATGATATATATTATTTTAAAAATTGAATGTTAATTTTAACAATAGTATAAGAATTTTAAAATGTTTAAAATGATTGTATATTTTTATTCACGCACTAGACTTTATTTTTCTATTGAAATTAACAGAAGAATAATGGCAGAACGCTGTGAGAGAATATTGAAAGTATTTTTAATTTAGGAAAAAAACTATTTCACAGGTTATTCGCCTTTTTGAGTTGATACTTGATAGTAGTATCATTATCATACCACGTTTAAAAAAAACAGTGAAAATATTTAAAAAAGTATAAATCAGTAACACAAAATTATAATAAAATAATAACAGACAATTGTAACTTCAAAACAGTACCTAACACAAAACTTAAAATTAAAATAATATAATACAGAACTGTCAAATTTTAAGAATTTGCGTCGTGATTCTGTATCTACATGTAAATACTAACATACTATAAGTTACACTTTACAATAATAACCAGTTAAATAATTTTTAGATTTGTAGACGTTCATTGATCATGGACATTTGATTACTTTAGAACTGATAGCAATTTAATAGAATAATCGCATGGATTTGAACATTTTAATTTTGAAAATTTGAGTAAATTACAATATGGAATTGCATTTATTTAGGTATCAGTAAAATATAAATATGAAAAACTAGTGAAGCTACTAGTGTATCGGGAATTAAAAATAATGTATTGAAAAAAAAAAAACGTACCTACGATTAAATAATTACGTATTTGACACGTGTGTATTGTTTTAAACGTCTGGAGAAAAAAATTCGCGTTCACAAACATTGATCTCAAGCCTCAACAATAGCCGTTGCAAATCCATTAGATCAAATTAATAAAATGTATAATATGTATATGAAATTGTTTATAATATAGCAAGAGCATGACTGGATTTTAAATCAGTATATATAAGCGCGAATTTAGCGAGGAGAGGGACGGCCCTCCCGTAAGCTGTGTTTTACGTGCTTAGAAAAAACTACTCGGTAAAAAAAAAAAACATGACGAATTTTAAGTTATTTGTGTAGTATATGAGTTATTTTTAATGTTCGCCCCATCCCCCCTCCCCGTTATCAAGAGCTGCTATCCGCCGCTGAATATTAGTGTACGGCTTTATAATATTATGTTCGCGCAAGTCAGAATAACAATAAAATTGTGAACACGACTTTCCGCGTCCAACCGCGAAGCGGCTGACCACCATATTATTATTATCATTATCGCAACAGTGGTTATATAGGTTTCGTTTACGGATTCTGTCGGCGAACACACCTGTGTCGGCGGCATCGCCCACAGCTTTTGCGTCTTATTGCGCGTCGTCACTGCCCGTCAACCAGTTGTCCTCGGTCTTCTGCGTATGACGGTCAGGTAGGTCCGCCCGACACCGTAACCGTCTTTTTGCCTTTGCAGTAGCCATGTTTGTTTTAATCCGCCGTCAGTGTTTGTCGTGCCCCGTTCGCGTGTGCGTCGCGCGTGTCGCGTGAATCGATTACTATCGACGCGTGCTACCAGCTCGGCGTCGTTCTATATTCCCAAGTCTCTTCGTGGTCTTTCTTTTGTCGACCGTTGGACCAGCCACAAGTGCATTATGCAATCGCGTCTTCCACGCCGCCGGTCATCAGTGCCAAATTTTAATTGTCACCCGCTGCCGGGACACTGCAGGCGCCAACTGCTTCTTCATCACTGCCGTCCGGACGCGCTGCGCCGCCGGGATCCGGCCTATTTGCGGACATCGCACTACAGGATCCACAACTCCTTCCGCTTCGCCACGTGAATATATTATTATTTTTATTTCATCATATTTGTACGTATAAGTAGGTTCGGGGCGCTTTAAGCCTATGTAAAATATTAAAACTTTAAAATTATAAAAACAATAAAAATATGTGTGGTAGCCTAGATAAAATTTTTACCTTTAAGTTTGATAATAGATAAATTTATTCTAATATTTAAGCTAACAACATAAAATGGATTCTGCTGAACAAATATTTGCAATGTTATATGTACCTTTATAAGATATGTGGGTGTGGTGTCCTTATAAGTTATTTAATGCTATTTAATATTAGATAAACAAACAAAAAAAAGGTTGGGATATAAAATAAATGAATATTATTGTTTAAAGAATATATTGTAATTAGTAATTTGTTTTCCTAAATTATTTTTAGTATACATTGATAATTTATGCTTGAAATTATAATATAAACATACTTAAATATAAATCTTAAAATATTTTTTTTTTTTATTAAAAATAATTTATATTCTATTATTCATATTTAAAATGTTAATTAGACATTTTATAAATGATGTTAAAGCGTCCGTGATAATTGAGAAGAAAAAAAAGTCATATTGTCGTGCAATTCATATTACGTATTAAACACTAGGTAATTAAGTGCGTATTTAAATACTACCTATTGAACAACAAACAAAAATAATACAAGAAATATCTAGTCTTGTATATTAATGTTATTAAATAAATAATATACTATGATGGAATTCATTTACTTAAAAAAGTCTTATGATTTTTGATATTATATTATAGTTTACTTATAGTTGAATCTGAAACAACACTGTAAATAGTTAATAATGGATCTAGTATTTCGAATACTTTGACTTCTTATGAAAAATTCTGCTTTTTTTATTACGTTTCGTAATTATTATAGTAGATACTATTTCTAAATACAACAATTGAAGTGTCTCATAAGTTATATTTTTGGATATGATCTCTAAAAATATAAAATAAATTGTTTATTATTATTAAATTCATATACATTATTTAACTAATATATACGCAATGTTCATTATTGAATACATTTTTTATTACAAATATTTCTATTTAGTTTATGATCACAAATCTTAAAAAGTAAATCTATATAATTAAAAAATTTGTAATTTGTAATTTAATTAATATATTTATTTGATTGTACAATACAAATCCGAACGAGAGAGGCTCTTAGTTTTATAAAGTAATATATATAGAGTTACTCTCTACTTTCACAACTAAATTCGTCCATGTTTGATACTTAAGTACAAAATTAAATATTAATCATAATGATTTTGTAAGCTCTAAACAATATTAAAGTAAAATAAATAAAAATTTAATTCGTATACACTAGATGTAACAACAAAATTACTTTTTTAGAATGATTTTTAAATAATTCAACTTAAAAATAAGCTGAAAGTTTCTCTACATTTTCACGAGGTTTTACATAATTGAAGTAACTTGTATAACTTACTCTTATTCGTGGTTTATATTAAAACACCAAATGATCCATATTTTCGTTGAATGATTTGATTTATATATTACACCCAACTATTATCATACACTAAGATCTAAGTAATGTTTAAGTACAATAAATTACTATTTAATTTATACACTATTAATAACTTAACAGTTACCGTTCAAGGAATTTAGACTATCCACGGAATACCTTCAAGTTTACAGTTAATTTGAATGGCAATTTTTGTACATAATATTATGTTGGTTTTAATCTAAAAATTTATTTTGTTAATTTGCGCCAAATAAAACTAATTAAAAAGGCATTATGTAATCTGGACCGTCGTGTACTTACTAAAATTGTAATTAGCGCCACTAATTACTTACTTGGTAAATTCCAATAATTGCAATTGAAGTTAGAAGTGTGGCGCAAATTACATATTCCATTTCATTTACTGTCGTGGCGCAAAATACTGTTATATTTTTATATTTTGGCACAAATTACATGCGTACTTAAATGTACTTATATGTACCTATTCGTGGCGCAAATTACAAGTAATAAAATTGGCACAAAATACCATCTCCCCGCAGAATAAGACTGTACCTAGGCTGTGGATTATAATAGGTTCGCTATGTGCAGGTCGGTGATTATTTGTTTACAAGTATGAATAAAATTGCCTTTGGTACACAACGCGGATAAGGTCGTGGGGGTGAAAAGTTCTGTATAGTTTTAGGTAGAAAAGTAAAGAATTGTAATTTCATTAAAATTTTATTTTTGTAACGATTAAAAGATTTACCCAACATTAGTGACAGCATATAATTGCCACGGATAAAAATATGACAATATATATCAGTGCATCAGTGGTATGCAGTCGGCTAGGTAAGCGACACATTCTTGGCTAAAATTGAAGAAATAAAATGCTTAACGTTTATTATTTTAAATGACAATGCGACTTATAGATTAAAATTCCTGATACTTCTTAATTTTTTTGCGAGTATTTAATTTAAAATAATTAATCAGGTTTTTATGAAATAAATAAATAAATTTTATTTTCTATGGGCAATTTCTTTACAAAAGCACACGTATTTTTTGCATTTAATTATTTTATACGAGTGAATGTAAGAATTGAGGAGTTTTAGTTACAGACGATAATCCATCAAAATTGAGTTCTAATAATTTATTTGAAACACGTTATAGATGTTCTAAGGCTTATTTAGTAACAATTTAAATATCAGTTATAATATTCGTCTTAAGAAAATTTAGTTTTCATTTCTCAAACAGTCAAACCATCAAAACGTTTAAGATGCTTTCTGCGAATTAAATAGCGTACATCTGTGTACAATAATAAATCACTATACTTGCTCACAATCAAGTTCTTTTAAATATATAATAATATTTTAACTTTGCTCCTATAAATATTATATAATACTAAGAAATTTAATAATTTAGCTGCAATTTAATACTAGATAAAAATATTCTTATAATATTTGTTATTATATTATGTTATACGATAAACATCATATCGATTTTATAAATAAAATAAGATAAAATACAGATAAATGTCAAGATTTTATAAAGTAAATCGAAAATTTAGTACTAGGCCAGTTAAATAATGGTACGCTGACCTATCCCTATTATTTAGGAATGACCGGTTACGATAAAATAGAATATCAATATTCTTATTTGAAATGATTATTATCAATACAATTTTATTTTATAAATATATTTTATATTGTAACTTTCATCAATAAAATACCTTTATTTTTTTGTAAGATACTAGAAGTATTACTTTAGTGCTTTCTCGACATATAGGTACCTAATATCAACATACGCTACTGGACACTGGCTTATAATTATAATTATATACATATTATGTATATAAACATAAAGAGTTATGTTCATCCAATATCCTTATATACACATATACTAGATAGAAAATTAACAATGAAAAGTTGATCTAATGAAATTATTTATTATATTACATATTAATATATTATAACAAAGTAATAATAATAATTATAATAGGTAGGTAATAGTATATTTTAATCGTCAAGTGTCCGTTGCAAGCAGAGCGACGAGATCACGAGATAGTGGCTCGATGGCTATACGATGCAACGGGTTAACCGCAACTGCGGTGTCTGTTAATAGATCGGGTCGATGACCTAATCACGCTCGTAGTGCGTCGGTACTCTGTAATGTGAGCATGGACGGTAGCGATTACCACAACAACCCGGATGGTATTCGGGCTGCAAATAGCGCGACCAACAGATAGTTATTAGTCTAGGGCTCGGGATCTAATGCATTTAAGAAATACTAAATATGCATGGACTAATAATTACATGAACTACTCATGAAAAACTTCTTATTAATTTTTCAAGTCTATTTTATAAAAATGCTATAAACTAAATTTATGAAATGTTTTATACTGAAATATTAAAACTTAATAAAATAAAGTAAATTACGTTTTACTATTACTGTACTAAACCTATTACATTCAACAGTTTTTTGATTTTGGGTTCTGATAAAAATTTGTAATGAGAATGATGCTGTTTTATGTTAATGGGTAGAATTAACTTTGTCCAAAAAATATTGCTAACGTGATGTTTATAAAATATAATAATTTACGTAAAAGTTGTAGGTATGTTCATAAAAATAACGTTTATGATTTGTAACAATTAATATTGAATATCGTTAATTTATAACTAAAAATATGTTATTTCGTAGATATATTTTGATTCTAATTTGGACTTATTATAAAAAAAATTTTATTACTTTTTCAAGTCCTAGCTATAAAAATTGTACATTTTATAAATTTTAAACTTCAAAGTAATTTGAAATATTATTGAGATTTTTATTTATTTTATTAAAATTTGAATTACAAATATTTATAAAAAAAAGTGGATATGTATTTTTATTATTTAAGACAGATATAATAAAAACGTATGTAGGATCTTGTATACAATTTTAAAACATAATTTATTATCCACATATTATGTAAAAAAAATGGAAAATATAACCCAATGATTCACAATTGCGGAAGTGAACATTAGAAACGAACGTAAATACTTTGTTCAATCTCCATAATATTAATATTATAACTATTATTACTTTTTTAGGTATGTAATTAACTAAGGTGAACCCTCCAAGTTTGCAATTTATTTGAATCAGGTATTTTTGTACACACTGACAAATTGCTTTTTGTACTTTTTCGCCAGTACTACTTGAGATGGTACTGAAAACAAATATTTTGATAAATACAAACGAATATATTAACAATTTTAAGTATATATCAGAAATATACCTGCTTTATCGATACATAACTTTCGTTTAATACTTCAATTTCTTGGCCATATTCATTTGGAGTTACTATAATCCAATTATTTACAATTGCAGAAATGAATATTGGTAGCGTACGTAGATTCTTTGTCCAATCTTCTTTATAACTAGCGCGATACTATACTATACTACGCGACTACTATAGTACCACTAAGAATTGGTTCTAGTGGTAAATTACGGCAATTTAGTTAGCAAGCCTATTACTCAATGTCAGGTTCTAGTTTTTCAATTAGGTCACACAATTTTACCAAGACCATAGTATTAGTCACAATGATTATATCTACATTATATTTTGTATTCTACTTGAATTTTGTGTGTTGGTCGATTTTAAATAGAACACAATAATAATATGACTTATACAACATAATCATAATTAACAAAAAAAAAAAAAAAAAATGTTGAAAAGAATACCGCCGTGTATAATTAAATAAAAAGTTTACATGTTGAATTGTCGACAATAAGATACTTAACAGTTGCAGTAGTGACAAAGTGTATACATATATATATAATTTATGTATTTGATTTGTTAGTTCACGGATAATGTATAAAATATTATTGTCTTGTGTCATTTAATCATATAAACTTAAACTATATGATGGATTTCAACGTGAGAACCTTAATAATACAAATTTATCATAAAAAAAAAAAGAGAGTTATCAATTATAAAACTTTTTAGGTCACACAATTTTCTCAAGACCATAGTATTAGTCACAATGGTATTATCTACATTAATACATTATAGTTTGTATTCAATTTGAATTTTGTGTGTGTTGGTCGATTTCAAATAGAACACTATAATAACATAATTTATGTAAAATAATCATAATTTACAAAAAAAAAAAAAAATATTGAAAGAATACCGCCGTGTATAATTAAACAAAAAGTGTATATTATGTTAGATTATCGACAATGAGCTGCTAAACAGTTGCAGTAGTGAAAAATATATATTAGAAATAAACCTGCTCTAATGCGCTACTGTATTATTAATATACAGTTATATTACGAATGTTATACACAAAATTAGCAAATAGTGAAAGAACAACATTAAAGATATACAAACATGCCAAAAATTTAAAAATAAATTTACATTTATAATTTGAAAAAAATATGAATATTTATATATTTAAACTTCTATTATTAACATAAACATTTTAAAAATAGTAATAACATGTATAATTATAATGAAATTCAAAATAATTTATTTTTTTATATTTTACTTCCCCTCTTCCAAAAAAATAAAATAAAATATAATTCTGAATAAACTACTGAGTACAGGATCTTAATGTGAGTCGCAGCCATACGTTCTTATCTATAAGTTTATTTCTTATTATATATTATAAGTTATATTCATATGTAAATATTAAAAATATTTGTGTGATAGGCACATCGTGTTTCATATAAACAACATCTCCTGAATTTGGCCGTATAGAATATTATATGGTCGTAATTTATCACCAAAACTAATTCTAAGTGGTACAATAAGGTATCACGATGATTATGTTAAGTAAGAAAGATTGGACAAAGTATTTACGGTATATACCGATGTTCACAATTTCAATTGTGAAGCATTAGGTTATTTAAATTCAAATTACTATAATAGCTTGTTGAGCTCACTCCTTTTACACAGCCATTGACTTTTAAAGAAATTTATCTCGTGTTTAAATTTTTTTAAATATTATTATATTGTAATTTCTGTTTGATGAAATAAATAAGTAGGTAGGTAGGTATTCTTATGAAAATGACTGAATCTTATAAAGTTAAAAGAAGTAAGTACAAACACTAAACAAATTTCGATCGAACGTAATAGCACTGAGGTATTGGTAAATTCGGCTGGATGCGCGCTGGTGGGTAATAACTAATAACCTATTAGATACAAAACTACCGAGGTATAAAGCTAATAAATAATATTTACTCAAAAAGTAGGTATATAGTTATTAGCTGTGTACGTTGGAAATGTATGTATAATGTTGAGGTGTATGAGACCATTTAAAGACCATCTAAATGACGTTAGAATAGTGGTTTCACTAAAAAATACACACATACACACACCACAAGTGAAAAATTATTTTGTCATCATATAGTTATTAAGTTAAAGTTGCCTATTCTTAGTTCATATAGTACAAATATGTTGTGATATTGAGGTGTGGTTGACATTTACCTATCAATTGTAAATTTCAACAATCGCCGGCGTATGACAGTGTAAATACTATTTTTGCAATATTCACTATATCCAAACATATTGCAGGTGACTGTCAACACTTACTTATTGCGATCAACACAATACACGAATTATATTATATACATTAATCATTTCATCAATAATATAATAATATTAATATTATTAATTTATTTTATAATTATTTTCTACGGTAATTCCTTTATTAACGTTTCATATGTGCTCTTTTTAAAAAGTTTATCAAAAAGACACTTGGTTAAGATTACATCTGCACAAGGGTCATGAGCATGGGTTATTTTATGATCTATACTACAAGCTAATTTATGACTTTCAAATAGATTTAACAATCGACCATTGTTCTTACAGCTGCCTAACGCAATCTCTGCGATAGTACATTTGTTAATTTGAAGTTGCAAGGAAAATTGTCGGTCATTATTACAATCATATGCCCTTATGTTTAAAATTGGGTAGTGTATATCTAAACGGTTTAAGAGGAACATATCCATATCTTCATTCTAAAGAACAAAGGCTGTTTTTTGTTCCCCCGATTGATATAATCTAATATGGTTTTTCTATTTAAATTACTGATAGTTGAACAACTACTATCTTTTATTTGTGATAAACAAATTGTTGCTTTGGTAGATAGCCAACCAAAAAAACTTCTTAATATTCTTAACCGCCCAATCTTGTTCATGTTTGGTAATAGGACGAACTTCATTGTTAGTTATTAACAAGGGTCACCCTTCTAATTTAACCATTTCGCTCTGATCAAGATTGTTAGTAATTGCCCCGCAGATTAAAACATGATTGTTTTTTTTTTTAATATAGTGAATTCAAAATCCAAAATAATAAAATTGTATGATTTGTTTCTAAACAACAACAACAAAAAAAAATTAACAACTTAAAGTTAAAAGTTATATCCTTATTAACCTATTTATATTACGATATTATATTCTAATTATTCATTTACTTTATCAATATAATATCGTTTCACATTATTTTTATGAATGGTAATGCCTCGTCTACCATGTTGTATAACTATATTTTCATCTCTTATTACTTAAATTACTTCATATGGTCCTAACCATAAAGAATTAAGTTTGTTTTTATGTGTATTATCCTTCAAAAGTACTAAATCTTTCACATGTATATCTACAGGATTCTCTTTTAAATCACATCGCTCCTTACTTTTCACCTTGTGTTCAATTAATTTCTCTCTTGCTAATTTATGCAACACTTGCATACTTTATTTTAAATCATATAAATAATCGTTATAATTATACTGTGGTTCTGGCTCAGATTTTAATTTAATCAGTATTTCCAATGTACGCCCATACACTAATGCATATGGTTGATAATTAGTTGATGTATGTACCGTTGAATTATATACAAAAAATGTATACGGCAATAAATGATCCCAATTATTTAAATTCTTATCTACGTAATGTAGTAAGTACTCGGCTAAAGTTCTATGAGATCTTTCAAGACCTTCATTCGTTTGTGGTTTGAAAGAACTAGTATTGACCTTATTTATTTTTAACAATTCGCAAACTTCCGTAAATGTTTTACTAAGAAAGTCCGTTCCTTGATCTGTCAATATCGTTCCCGGTATTCCATGTACACACACACAAAGTGTATAACAAAGGCTTTCGCGACCGTGTTTGCTTGATGATTAGGTATTGGTACTCCTAGTGTGTACTTAGATAAGTCGTTTTGCATTGTTAAAATATAATTATTACTAGACAAAGTTGTTATATATACTTATATTTAACAATATATCTCGTAATCCATAACATCATATAGGTACTATAGTTGTATTTAATAGGGTCGGATTTAGAATGGTTGTGATTCAGGGCAAAACAGATGTTGAAAATAATATACAAAAAAAAGTTTAAAAATAAATCGATAAGCAACTAATATTATCTAAATATTTAATAATTTTTTAACAAAATAATATCGTTTTCATTGTCATTAATTTGTCGCATGCAACAGTTTTTAACTTTTAGTTACACCGTGTAAAAGATTTGGGATTATAGCTATAGTTAATAGTTACCTAGTAAGAAGATTTGTATTGGTAATGGAATTACGTTAGAGTATAAAAACACTATTTTATAAAATATAACATCTACGCGTTGATACGAAAAATACAATCGTTATTTATAAAATTTCGTCTAGATGGTGATTTCACGCGGACACACGTACAGTGTACAGTCACACACAAATTGAACATTATTTTGTTTTTATAAAGTTAATTGGTTCAAATTTCCTTTTTGTTATTAATTCAAGTTAATATTGTAATATTCGTATTTCACCGTCAATATTATTCGTAAATTCGACGTTGTGGTTCTCGATGTGTAGACATGTACTAGACACTGTAATCTTCGTCTAACTACAACGTATATCATAATAAATTTTTTTTGTAAAATTTAAAACTTCAAAATGCTAATAACATATACTTCATAAAATTAAATTATATAAAGCGGTGTGGGACTCTATATATAATATTATTACTTTTCAATGAAATTATAGGTTCAAAAATATTAAAAATTACAGAGTCAAATAGATTCTTACAACTTTACAATTTTGTATAATATAGCTTTTATGTGTTTACTACTAACTTGACGTAGTCATCATACATATTTTGTAGGCACGAGTGTAAACGTAGTTTTTTCTGTAAAGGGCGTAGAGTATAAATAAAATTATACAATAGTTCGTACTGAGCTAAATACTTTAACCTCATCTTAACTTAAGCATTGATAGAGAACATATTTTTTTTCTGTGTATTATGTGAACAATTTTATCTTACTCTAATTATTATATTGTAGATTAAAGTTTTATTAATGTATAATACAATTTTTTGTTTCATTAAATCAATAGATTGTAAGTAAATATATTAAAGATAATTTGTATTTAGTCAAATGGATAATTTTATTACCAATTAACAAAAAAAAAGTAAAATGCTTTAAATATGTTATCTCTGTGTAATAATTTAAATAAGATAAGTTTACATTAGATAACAAAAAAATGTGTTTATATTTAGGTATTTACTTTCGCCCCTTCGTCAATGCTGTTTATGTTTCTAATATACTTTGTCTCACTGTGTGGCATAAGAAACAGAGAAAAGAATAAAAAGATTGCAAAATAATTATAATCGGCAAATAAAAATATATTTATAAAAGGTATAGCAAGTAAATATGGCTTTAAAATACAAATTTAGAATAAGATAATTTTTTTATGGGGACTATATAATAATGTTGTATATTTTAATTAAATTAACTATAAATAATTATGATTATTTTGACTAAAATATTTATTTATTTATAATATAAAATAATTGTGGAATTTATTATATTACCTATATTATATTTTTTTTTTCATTATTAATTTTCGCCGATACGAGCATCATTGATTGCAATTTTGCTGAAACGTCCTGGATCTATTTTATTTCTACCTAAATATTTTATATTAATGATATTATTTGAATACTTAGTGATTATTTCGTTATTTTACAATTTTCAAGGGAGTAATGTTACAATTCTTGGCCTCCTTCCCAGTTCCCTGGATATGTCAGTGATGAGACTTCAATAGTTCCCTACATTAATACATTAATATAGACTGCAGCTGCCATCACCAGCTGGTAAACACAATAGTTAGCGCTGACACGGGGATACGAAACTAAATAACCAATACAGATCTTTAAGTATACACACACACACACACACACACACACACACACACACACACACA
>NW_020270491.1:0-15385 GCF_002803265.2 Melanaphis sacchari | reverse complement strand
ACACACACACACACACACACACACACACACACACACACACACATGTATATATAAACATACTTATTATATATATACGCCGATGAGATGTAGTGTATGACGTGGCCTTTTATGAAAAGAGGGGTATGCAGACAAAGAAGTATTATGTATAAAAATATAATACAGAGGTAATCAAACTATGCATCCCGGCTCTTAGGGGAGAGTTGGCGAAAAAAGCCGTAGCAAAAATTTGGAAAATAAAATTAATGTAATAAACGACTCATTTATAAGGTTGAACAAAATAATTCGACAAGAACAGAACTACGCAGCACTGAAAGTGATTTAAATTTTGTTCATTCTAACATTAGATTGTGGAGAAAAAATATGTACGATTCTCGTAATAAATTTTATTCATCCTAAATAATGATATTTGCACGCAATTCGGAAACACCGGAATACGTATATGTTATATTATATATATAAATCATATAAGAGACACATATAAATATTGGAGCTCAATCGCATTGCGTTTTGTGCAGGTAAAAAGGTAAAACGGGCTCAATCATGTTAATTAGTTGGGCGCAATCGTGTTGTACCGATTTGGGAGCCATTAAAATATTGTGAAGACCAAAAGGAGGCATGGGGTTAACATTTTGAATACCTCAGGTAAATATTTTGGAATTCCACTTCAAGTTTTTAAAAATATTGAACGATTATTGATCAACAGGATACTCGAAAACGATAAAACACGCATCTAATACATCTTGTTGATTCAATGAATATAGTCGAGTTTGGAATATTTAAAAATTACGATCATTTTTGTCTTTGTGTTTCGTTACAGAGAAACTGTATGCTGCTTTCACAACGCTTATATGATATAATGCTTAATTTGTATAACAAAAAAAAAAAAAAAAAAGATAATAATAAATTAATAAATACTTTTCAACAGACATTATTTTTCTACTAAAAAAAAACTATGAGTTTGTAAAGAAATGTATTAAACATTTTTTTAAAACTAAAAATAAAAATATAAGAATATAATGAATATTACAATTGAAACTGTGTCTATTGTTAATTGTAATAGATTTTTAAGATGCAGACAAAAAGTTGAGGGGAAATTATTAGTTTTTCTTTAATGTTATTAATGAAATTGACACGTATAGAGTGGGTTTAATTTTTGACAATTATAAAAACTATAGTGTTCATTTAAAATCTATTACGTTTAATACATTTCATATATTCATAAGCTATGTATATCAATGTAAAAAAAAATGCTCTATAGCAGGGAGATTTTTCAAAAGTCTACACTGTCAAAAATGTCACTGAATTTAAACAATAAAAATAGTAAGGTCATATCTCCACGTTGGGGCAGAGACCGGATGTATATGCAATGTGCATAATTATATACGTATATAAAGTGGTAGGTAAACTTGCTACCAATAAAAACCAATATACAAATGTTACCGGATAGTTTAGAGTGTATAATTTCGTGTTTTATCTTTCTCTAATTTTTAAATGTTAATATAAAAGATTGATATCATTTTTTTTTATACTCGTTCATAAACTAACTAAACTAAAATTAATATTTATATTATTCTTGTAAAAATAGTACTATGGATTTGATCTTATACACCCATAACGCAGGTATCAATGTCTACAATTATCCACGAAACAATTATCTCTTTTTCTTATGTTTGTACAATTGTGTTAATAACTACGGTAATCATACTTAAACACATATTACAATGTGCAATTAAAATTATTTTAAACTATAGATTAATGTATTACTTAATTAATAGAAGTACATTAAATTGTATTGTAAGCATAACATTTCATTTTTAATTCGAATATAACTATTAACAAAAACACGGGACCACCATAACTTTTAACTTTTATAAACGTATTATACAATATAAATCAAATCATGGCTGACATCAGACAAATGAAATAGCTAAAAATAAAGGAAATTATTATGTAACAACTTAACTAATTTAAATGATTAAAAAAATAATGAAAGACGCAGTTTGGCGTTCTTGTTCCCCAATGCCCCCCCCCCCCCCATTTTCGACAGTTACTGGTTATAACCTAGTATTATTACAAATTTAAAAAATAAAAATATTATAACACTGGCCTTTGCTAACCGGCATTCTGTCATAAACCTTATCCTATTATATTATAAGCTAAAAGGTATATATTATATGTAATATGCAACAGTCAATAATAATCTCAAGAGTTTTCATTATTTTTTATAGACTATTATTAAAGTGGACCGTAAAAATACATGTTATTTTATAGATAATTATTAAATTAGTTAACAATTTGTTTTAAAATTTAAATCATATATCGTAAACTATTTTAAACTTATTATTTAGAAAGACAAAGGAAAAATATTAAGAAGTATTTTCTATAATTACTATCTAGAAAAAAAAGTAATTTGCATATAATTTTATGTAAGACTATAGTCATTAATTTATTATTGAAGGTAATTATTTTTATACTATTTTGCGAATAAAAATGAAATTGATTAGTTAAGCGATTTCCTATAGGCCACAGCCTACAATTTGTACGAAATTATTTTTCAACCTGTTGGCATAATTGTTATATCTATGGTCTATGACACACTGCACATATATCAGATATATATAAATTTAGTTTAAGTAAACCCAATTTTTGATTAAGCTAAAATTATAAAAACTAATGTCTAGGTTCAACCATACATAAAAACTTATAAATTTATCTTAAAAATAATACAAATAAAATAATGATTTTAAATTAACTGTTAGTTTTAATTTCTTTAATATCAACTTTTATACATTACGAATATGATATTCACTAAAAAAATGTAACAATAATATTTGATTACAACTAATTAATAAGTTAGAATTAAAATTATCAAATTAAAAAACTTAATTTGTAATTATTATTATTTTATTTATAGCTTTATCACAGCTTATAAATTTGATTTAACTATATTTATTGATAACAAAAAAGTTGAAATGATTTATTTTAAAAGAGAAGTGATTTTCTTAAATAAAATGTTGTAAAATAGTTTTCAGTTTTTGACACTAAAATAGAATAATTACCCTAATTGTAAAACTTTTTAATTTATACAAAGAAATAAATAACTTATTTCTATTCTTAAATAATAATATAGTTCTTTAAATAATTGCAGTATTTGAAAAATAATATTACCTTAACAGTATGTGTATAAAAAAAATCTTAATGAGAATAATATATTTTAAATTTTGTAATTAGAACTTATAAAATTTAATTTATAACCATTTACTAATTAATCAATGAATTATATAAATACTAAGATACGTTTTGTACATGCTTGACTTTGATAAGTTTTTAAAAATAGATCGCAATTAACATTGATTTTATGTCCTAGTCATCATTTATGTTTTCAAAATTCTAAGTGTTTTTCTCAGCATTGTTTGAAATTACAGCTTTCATTACTTCTTGTTGTGGCCTTGGTTTTGGTATCAAAATTAAATTTAATATTAACAAGGTTTATGATTTATACACTAGACCAATTTAAATCTTTGTTATGAACAGGACACTTTGATCAGTTATAGGTTTTTTCGGTTCTGTTTGATTTGAACTCGAAGGCGTTTGTTTTCTGAAATGAAAATGTTAATAATATCTTCAAAGTAATATAATTAAATGTCAGGTATCAAGTACATACTGAACGTGTGTATCCGATTTTTATATTATCGATGTACTAGCTCTATATTGTTGTTGATTCGGCAGTAGTGGTTTCAGTTCTGGCATCTGCTTCGATGTTTGCTGCAATACTTGCTTTGGCAGACTTATTCGTATCCGCTTCCCTAGTAATTGTTCCCTCGGTATTTGTTGCAAGCTTGAGACTTGATATGACGTTAATACTTGTTGTGACATTGGTATTTGTACCGCAGTAGGTGCCTGTTGTGGTTTGGGTCGTATAATACTAATAAATTATTGGTGTTCATAAAAAAACGCGATAAAATCAAACAAAATAAAAATACACAAGAATTTCAAATTTACTCATTGATTGCATATTGATGAATTATCGTATAGTAAAAACACATTTTTGCTTACCGGAGTTAATATTTTATCAGCATTTTGATTTGTTATAGGTTTTCTGATTCTACTTTATTTGAATGAGATGGCATATGTTTCCTGAAATGAAAGTATTAATAATATCTTCAAAATAATATAATTAAATGTCAGGTATATACTGAACGTGTGTATTCGATTTTTGTATTATCAATGTGTTAGCATCATATTGTTGATAATTCGGTAGTAGTTGTGGGTTCAGTTCTGATACCCGCTGCGGTACTTGCTTTGGCAGACTTATTCGTAAACGCTTTCCTAGTAATTGTTCCCTTGGTATTAGTTGCGAGCTTGGAGCTTGTTGTGGCATCGATACTTGTGTCTCAGTAGGTGCATGTTGTGGTTTATGATGTACATTTAAAAATTGAATTGGACGTTTTACCTGTTGAATAACAATGTTAGGACGTTCAGTTAGTTTTAAAGGATGAGATACTTTTGATGGTTTGTTATCCTCCGAATCGTCCGTATTCATAATAATGACCTAAGTTAAAAATAAAAAAAAATAAATATGTTTTTTTTATGATAGCGGAGATAAATTACTTTTTTGAGTACAATAAATACCTCGACATCCTCATCATCTACTAATATTCCGTGTTTTTTTCTTATACATGACAACATAGCATTTTTAATTAGTTTTAGATCAATTTCCAACTTGTCAATTTGGTTCAAAGATGATGCACATTTCTTGCACAGGTAGTCGTTGTTATTAACAATAACCACAAATGGTTCTCCAAGAAGATCGCCGATTTTTTCGAGAAGTAAAACGTTTCCACACGGAGTATAGGTCGTAGATAATCGTACAAAACCACCATTCAATTCTTCATTACATATAAAACAATGACCATGGTATCTAGAAACAAATTTCACGTGACATGTTTAGCAGTTTTCAACAATTAACATAATATCAAAAGTATTATTTAACATATGTATAGATACTTAAAATGTTTAATTCATACCTAGCTAGTATATTACACTCAAAATTGTGTATTAATATAATATAGCACGTGCAAATAAAATTTGCAAAATATTTTTAAATAGTTTACACTAAAATGGAATTATTAACCGAATTGAAAGACTTTTTAATTTATAAAAAGAAATAGGTAATTTATTTCTATTATTAAATAATAATTATTATTAATAAAGTTTTTTTAAACTACAGTTCTTAAAAAATATAATATTATTTAGATAATAATACAAAAAAAATTTTTAAATACATTTTAAATTTTGTAATTAGAACTTATAAATTAAAAATTTTAACTAATTACTAACTAATCAATTAATTATATAAATATTAAGATAAGTTTTGTACATCCCTGACTTAAGAGGGATTTAAAAAAAAGATTGCAGTTAACATAGGTTTTATACACAAATCATCTTTTTTGTTTTTAAAATTGTAAGTGTTTTTTTCAATATTGTTGGAAATTTTAGCTTGCCTAACTTCTTAAAGCTTTGTTGCACCTTTTATTTCTTCAGTGACTTCTTTCAGTTTTTCTCCGGCTTCCTCTGTAATTTCAGATTCCCTTTCTTGTAAAATTTTTCAACAGGAACATTATTATTCAATATCATATTAATATTTATAGGTACCTCTTTTATTATTCTGTTGATTATCATTCATAAGAAATTCCACATTATGATTAATTGTTCGAAACTTAGACTTGGGAATAATTTTTAAGATGTTGAAAGTACTTGGACAAGAATATTCTTTTTTTTCATGCCTAAAATTAAAATCAATTAATAAATGTATTATGATTTGTTATGTTTTTATATTGTTCACTAGTCAACTAATTTAAAGTTGGCTTTTTATGGTCTTTTTTAATGTGTTCAATACAATGCTTTCGGACTTCAAAACATTTGGTACATGCTTGGCAGTTATAAATTTTTTTTTCTGTTTTGGTATCTAAATTAAGTTTACTATTAGTAAAGTTTTTAATTTATTCATGAATCATGAGATCAAATTAAATGCACGTTATGAACATAACACCACACCAGCAAGTATTACGTACAACGTAATACATTTTTATTCAGTGGATTTTAATTAAGTGTGTTTAGCTTAAATATTAGTGTTAAATGACTTATTATCAACATTAAAGGAATGAACATTATTTGTGTTGTATCCTCAGTTTTTACGGTATTTAAATTTTTAAGCAAGTTATGAGTATGTAAAATATTAATATATAAAAATAATCAATTTTCTAACAATTGAAAACAATAAACTTTATCATTACTACTATTTAATAAATTGTCTTTAATAATTAATTTTCTAATATTATTTATGTCCCTCTATATTTAAACTATTAGAATTTTTTTTTAAACTTAATATACTTTTAATAAACATTTAATAGAAAAATACAATTTGAACGTATCAAAAATGTCCAAGAGAATATGAGTTAAAGATAAAATACAATTAAAAAAAATAATAATCGCAAATAAAACAATAAATAATAATTAGTTTCTCCGTACACATTAACATTGATTAATATATAATATTAGCTACCACACGCCTAAGCATTAATAATTGTTCACAGACTTAAAATTATAAACTGCATAAAGTGAACAATTTTAATTTTACAAATTTTTTTTTTTAAATTATTTATTTTTTTATTTTATGAAGGCATTGAGGGCATTAAAATCACTAGGTGTTATGCCTGGACGCATCTAGCACACTTATAATTATCAATTTATAATATTATAGGTATGTATAGTATGTACTACATTACACATGTTAATAAAGACATGTTATTACATATTATAACTGCAAAAATAGTGATAAAAGATTGTTGACCTGTAAGTTTATGCTCTAAAATTTACCGAAATATGCATGCATTTTCGTGCTTAATATGCTGTTTTTATAATTACCGAAAGGACTTTCAGGAATACTTTATTTTAAAAATTATACCATATTTTATTTAAATGTGCAGTTAAAAATGAACATTTAAAAAAATATCTGAATGAATAAAAAAACTTAAAATATGTAATTACTTGGATAAAAAAATGTTGTCTTTTTCGTTAGTATTGATTTATACATTTGTAGCTGATTTAGTAATTTTTTTGGTCAATTCAGTAAAATACATAAATATAATTTTAGAGCCTACTTATAAGTGTTCACAAGAAAATGTGATAAAGTCAAACAAAATAAAAATATATAAGAACTACAAAAATGTTCATTGATTGCATATTAATGTTTAATAAAAACACATTTTATTTACCGCAGTTAATATTTTATCAGTATTTTGATTGAAAATAAGTTTTTTCGGTTCTATTTGATTTGAACTCGAAGGCGTGTGTTTTCTGAAATGAAAATGTTGATAATATCTTTAAAGTAATATAATTAAATGTTAGATTTAAAGTACATACTGAACGTGTGTATCCGATTTGTGTATTATCAGTGTTAGGATTACATTGTTGTTGATTCGGCAGTAGTTGTGGATTTAATTCTGGTATGCACTTCGGTATTTGTTACAATACTCGCTTTGGCAGATTTACTCGTAACTGCTTCCCTAGTATTTATTCTCTTAGTATTTGTTGCGAAATTAGAACTTGTTGTGGTGTCAATACTTGCTATGGCAGACTTACTTGTAACTGCTTTCCCAATATTTGTTCCCTCGATATTTGTCGCGAGCTTGAAACTTGTTGTGGTGTCAATACTTGTTGTGTTAAAGGTACTTGTATCGCTGTAGGAGCCTGTTGTGGATTGTGTTGGGTATTTAAAAACTGGATTGGACGTTTTTCCTATTGAATAATGATCTTAGAACGTTCAGTTAATTTCAAAGGATGAGATACTTTTGATGATTCGTCATCCTTCAAATTGTCCTTCTTCATTTCGATTGCCTAGTTAAAGAAAAAAAAATGTATAATAGTGCAGATAAATTACTTTTAGTAAGTTCAATAAATACCCGGACATCCTCATCATTAACTTATATTCCATTTTTCTTTGTAATACAAGACAACATAGAATTTTTAAATAGTTTTAGATCGATTTCCAACTTATCAATTTGTTTTAAAAGTGATGCCCATTTCTTAAGCGCGTAGTCATTGTTCTTAACAATAATTACAAATGGTTCTCCAAGAAGCTCGGCATTTTTTTCTGGAA
Organism: Melanaphis sacchari; assembly: GCF_002803265.2. Taxonomy (NCBI): domain Eukaryota; kingdom Metazoa; phylum Arthropoda; class Insecta; order Hemiptera; family Aphididae; genus Melanaphis; species Melanaphis sacchari. The sequence continues at coordinate 7,224 of NW_020270491.1, read as the reverse complement.
ATAATACATTTCCACATGGTGTGTGGGTCATAGATAACCGTACATAATTATCATGCAGTTCTTCATCACAAATAAAACAAGAATCCATGGTATCTAAAAAAAAAGTCATTAGCGTTTTTTTTTTTTTTTAAGTTACATGTATAACACAGTTCGCAATTAATGAAATATCAAAAGTATTATTTAAAATGTTTGATTCATACCTTATATATATAAATTATATTCAAAATTATATAATATAGCCCGTCATATAGATGCTTATCTATGACAACTGGGCACACAGACAATCTAAGCTTTTTAGGCGAGACGATTACGACGTGCACCGAGAAAATGTATTCCGCCGGAGCTAGTCAATGACTTAATCGAACTGCGTGAATGAGTAGATTGCCGAATGGTGGCTAATAAGTCATGAACGATTGAACGAAGCCTGTAGGTGAATGATATTCAGCAATGGCAGTGCAAACACGCTGATATTAAAAAATATAAATGTGGAAATAAAAAAAACACGCTATACTATCTCGAATGGCGTCCCGGATGACTTACTATTTGTAGTGTTTACTGTTTACATTGTATAATAATTGGCAACGACGTGATAAAATGATGCGACATTCAGTCGCCGTTTCTGGTAAACCACGATAACAAACACACAATGCGTATACGATAGTATGAGTGATGATAAGCTTCAAATCATTAACTGCATACGGCGTCGACGTTGCCGACGCGGTGTGGTCGATGAATTTAATTCAACCCTGTGATGGGGTCAAGTCTTCCCCTAACGCACAGATACCCTCCTGTACTTCGACCGTATACTACGTCGAAGCCTTCCGACTGCTCGCGGTCGGCGGTCATTGACACGAAAAAGTTATCGATCATTCGTTATTAATTTATTATGTTTCACCACCCTGTCGGCTGTCGCACTGTATATATAGTGGTTTTTAAAATATTGTGCTGTAAGGTACGTACAAAAATAACATTTTTAATGCATATAATTATTTCAAAGAATAAAAGTGTTTTTTGTCAGACTCAACAAATTACAACGGTCATTTGTGGAGTCAGCCTGAGTACGATTAAAAGGATTACGACTAAAGGTATCAAATCTATTGTAAATTCAGAATCACAGAACGATTCTTCAAATCCTTTGTTTACTTCTCTACAAAAACAGTATAACCGAGCAAAGTATGCAACAGGCGTTGACGACTTTAATGCGAATATTGTATGGAAAATTATAAAAACTTAGGATAAAAAATCCAATACTTTTATGTGGCGAAATTTAAAGTTCTTACATTTTAAATATAAGAAATATAATGATAGTATAAAATTCCTTATTAAGAGGAACGATATAGCAGCAATGTGTGGTAAAGTTCTTTCAGAATAATGTTCTTTTATCGCCGATAATGCTCCTACGATTTTCGGCTTTATAAACCCGTAGATACAATTTACACATACCTCATAATATGAACAATATTATTGTAACGCTGGACGCATAATTCTTATGGACGCAACTTGATCATGACTTAAATGGTAGGTAAGAAGAATAATATGGTTGAGTTGCGTCCGCAAAACGGGACGCAAGTTATTACTTACTTAATTTACTACCTGTAAAATATACCTTTTGGCGAGACGCAAGTAGTATGCAGCCATATGAATCGCACGAGTTCTGATTTTTATTTAAAATACAATTTTAATGTCGATAATAAGGTCGGAAAAACACAAAAAATCTCCCTCTTCAGAAATGCATCGATATGGTCGGATATTTACTTTCATTTATGAATAACAATTATGTACACATTTGAATTATTAATCAAAATAATTTTTCTGATCGCATGAAAATTTTATCTTGATAATAATCAATGTTCATTACAGTTATAACCATTCAGTGATAGTGTTATGATAATTTTTTACCAATTTTGAGCGATCTATTTCAGGGTATCGACGTTTTTAAAGTAACACTAATAATATGGGACTAGGACATTTCGCCGTCACCGATTCGCCGCCAGACCGAAATTAAAGTTCGGACCATTTCCCAATTTTGAAAATATATTCATAACTCTAAGTATTTAATGGTTCGTTGGTTATAGATTTTTTAAATTTATTAAATGATAATTATGTTAGATAATTCATGTGTGGTATACCTAATACGAGTTTTTCATTGAAATGGGATGGTTTTAAGAACAAAAGGAGGTGTGAGGCCTATCTATACTTTCTGAAAATTAATAAAAAATGTTGAAATAAAATTAATCTTATTAAATAATTTAGTATAATATATTATATTATACATATAATAATTAGGACTAGGATTTATATGCAATAAAAATTTATAAAATATGGATTTGGTTGATTAAAAAAATGCAAAAATAATATGCAAATTAATATTATAAACACCAGCAATTATAAAATATACACTAAAAAAAAAAAAATACGTTTTAAAATTAATAAAATAATATTCTTAACTATTCACGCTATTCAAATGTATTACACTTACACTAAACAATTACATGGTGTTTTAAATTTTCAAAACTGAACAATCGTATGTTACACCTTTAATCTTTATATGTTAAAGGACCAGAATAAAATCAGTCTTCATAAGTCATTTAATTACAGCGTCAGTGATTCTATGCGCATATAAAAACCTGAAATACCTATAGCCTATGTAATATAATATTCTTATAATTATTACCTATATTATATAAAGGTATATGAAAAGAAGTATTTTTAAAAACATAATTTTACTTTAGACTTTATTTTTACCAAAAGTAGCTAAATAATATTGGGTCATTAATACTAGTTATTAACGACGAGATGGTTTAAATATAATGGGTTTCACATTCTTGTTCCTAATGGGTGACACGTTCGCCGTTGGTTTAGGATATTTGTTATAATTCCATATCGTAGGACCTTTGATATCATCTTTTTGAAGGTCTTTAGATGATGTTGACGGTTTTTGGTACTTTGAGGTTGACAGTTATTGTTTGAAATTTGATGGCATGCTGATTGACTAAAACAAACCGATGAGATATAAAAATAATATTTATTTTAAGCTTTATATATTATAAGAAAAAGATTAAAAGAGTGTGGACTTACAAATTTGAAACGAGCGTTGATGAAACAATCAAAAACACAAGCTGCTGATCGACAAATATAAGACATTTTCCTAACAAGTTTGCTAAAAAGACATTTGGTTAGTGTTACGTCATGAGCATGACGTGTTATTTTGTAGTCAGTTTTACAACAAAGGTCTTCTTTCACCCCCGGCTAATGTAGTCCATAACCTAACCTAACCCATCCGAAAATCTTCATTATTCTAATTACAGCCCAGGATTGTTCTCGGTCAATAATGGGACGGACTATTTTGTCAGTTAATAACAAAAGCCGCCCCTCTAGTTTAACTACTTTAAAAAGGTCTAAGCTATTGGACATGGCCCCGCAGATTAAAACGTGTTTGTTTTTTTCTAACACCGTAAACTCAAAGTCCATAACCACGAACTTGTATGAATTGTTTCTAAAATAAATTAAAACTTATGGTCAGTAAATATTAATAATAAAAATTAGATTATTATATATTTATTTATTTAAATTAATAAGATATATTAATTTAAATAATTTATCCTTACTATATCGCTGTATTAATTCTGTTGTTCGATGTTCTCGCCGTTTTGAACTGCAACAATGAGCTTGATTTCCGGAGACTTGTTGATGGTTCGTGTTGGTAAAGCTTTATTAAACAAAATTCAGAACAATTATTTATACCAATTTATTTTCAGATTGTAATAGTAAATTAAGGTAAAATAAATAAATAATATATTTGTATAATGTATACATAAACATATTGTATTTATTGTTGCGTTTCGGTTCAACGTAGATTTATACATCAACGTAAGAATGAATACGTGGTGCTTAAGCGTTTTATTAAAGTCTTTATTTTAGTAGTCACCTCAGAAGAACTATAGCTTTAATCGGAATCAAACTAAATTTGGAAATACGCAAAAATAATTGACGATTACCCATCAAAATTTACGCATGATCGACGTATTTGTCACCATATATTGTATTTTGGTAAATTATTAAAATAAATCAATAGAATGTGGGCCGTTAATATAACCGTTTAGTTATATAATTATGATAAATTTTTACCAATATAATAGTAAAAATATGAACACATCAATCATATTCATTTAATTACAAATTATTAAATAAATGTTTAGTTGCAGTTTGTATATAATAAATATGTACAGTAGTAAGATGACTGACATTTCAAATATAATTATACATAAATAACTAGATAATTATAAACAATTACAAATGAAAGTTAGTTTTCGTAACTTTTGTTGAAGAAAATAATGTGATATAAAACAAATGTCGCATAACTGCATAACGCTATAAAGCGATTTATTCAGAGTATTGACGTCCTTAAAGTAGTATACAACAATTATTACAATATAAACTCAGAATGTATACCGAAATACAAAATTATGCATAATGAAAAATAATTTAAATTAAAAAATTATCAATAAATAATTTATACGAAATACATATTTATAAGTACAAGAGCTTTTCTAAATTTCACACCGTAATTTATAGATATTTAAAAAAAGTGTTTTTATAATAATAAATGTGCGATTCTCCACGTTATATAGACTGTTGCACTGCAGCTTGTATGAACTATTAAATATCGTTTGTTAGTTTGTTTTATAAGTATTATTTTTATTTATATAAACAATGTAAATATTCATATCATTAAAAAGTAATTAAAAAAAAAAAAAAAAAAATTATATATTTATATAATTGTAGACTATACCTACATTGTAATTTAAAATAAATACTTTTATTACAAATTATTTTTGGGTATATCAGTAAAAATTTAAATTTAAATTTTACAACATATCTCATATATATATATTACATTTCAAGGAAAATCAAACTTAAATCACCGTATATCTAAAAATATGTACTGAAAATTATAAAAAAATTCGATTAAATATAATATATTTAAATTTTTAATTGATACTTTTCTGAAAACATACAAAAGTTTCTTATGAATAAGTCTCGTAGAGTGATGTTATTGTTTATAATTATTAATTAAATCGAGGCTAATAATTCATAAAAATTAATGTGGCTTCAACGATGAGATGGCTTAGGTATCATTGGTTTTGAATTCGTCCGACTAGTAGGTGACACAATTGCAGTAGGCTTAGAATATTTTTTATTGTTCTCTGTATCCCAGTCCAACTAACATTTGTCAATCTTATTTTGAAGTTCTTGCAATGATATTTCCGGTTGTAATGGTTGTTGATATTTTGAAGTCGATGGATCTTGGTTTTTTGAGGAAGATGGATTTTTGTTGTTTAAAGTTGACAACTGTTTATGAGATGACATGCTGATTGCCTAAAACAAACCGATGAGATATAACAATAATATTTATTTTAAGCTATATTATGTATAATTAAAATAGATTATTAGCATGTAGACTAACGATTTGATTGAAACAATTGTTGGTGAAACTAATACGAACCACAAGTTTTGATCGAAAAATTAAAGAAGCTAGAACATACAATAATATAGTCAATACAATCGTCGCGTGGTGTGTACTGTATAGTGTATTTTATATACATTTTTAGATACTATATCGAAAAAACACCACGTTAGCTGATTAAAAAAAAAAAAAATTTATAATATTTAACACTATTATTATTTTAAACAGACATTTTCAGCACTCGGGTAACACAATATAGGATATATTATGTGAAGGTATATGAATCGTATGACTACCAGTTTTTATTTAACATACAATCTAAATGTCAATATTAAGTTTGGAAACACAAAAAAATTTTCCTCTTTAGATCCGCATCCATATGGAGTCGGATATTTACTTGTATGTATGGATAACAAATTACGAACGGATTTGAATCGTAAATCAAAATAATTTTTCTGATCGGATAAAAATTTTATCTAGATAATAATCAATGCTCATTAGTCATTACAGATATAACCGTTCAGTGTAAATGTTATCATTTTTTACCAATATAATAATATAAATATGAACAGAACAATCATGGCATATAAAACGAGCCATTAAACAAAATATGTATAATCACTGTTTGTATTTAATGTTACGACATTTAAATTTTACAACATATCTAATATATAAATATATTACATTTCAAGAAAATCAAACTTAAATCACCGTATATCTAAAAATATGTATATATTCTATTTAATTGGGAATTAAAACTAAAAATGAAGAGGTAAATGTTTTTATAGGTACGCTAGGTGATTATGTAATATGCTAAGAGCCGATTTTTACAGAACAGTAGGCCGAATAAGTCATAATCTAAGCTTAATTTTAGAGTGAATGTTGTCAAGTCAACTGCCAGAAAGAGCTGAATATAGCGCAAACAATTGCACTGAACATTACAAAAATTCGATTAAATATAATATATTAAAATTTTTAATTGATACCTTTCTTAAACATACAACATTTTCTATGAATAAGTCTCGTAGATTGATGTTATTGTTTATAATGATTAATTAAATGAAGTCAACATAAAATTAATGGCTTAATGATGAGATGGCTTAGGTATCATAGGTTTTGAATTCGTCCGACTAGTAGGTGACACAACTGCAGTAGGCTTAGAATATTTTATTGTTCTCTATCCAGTCCAACTGACATTTGTCAATCTTATTTTTAGAAGTTCCGCAGACATTCTGGTTGAATGTGTTGAATGAAAGTTGATGGATCCTGGTTTTGAAGAAGATGGATTTTGTTAGAATTTGTCGATTGTTTATGAGATGACATGCTGATTGTCTAAACAAACATTTTAGATTATTACTTATTATTATATATATTTTTAGATATATATTTTACATTATTGAATGTAGACTAACGATTTGATTGAAACAATCGTTGGTGAAACTAACACGAACCACAAGTTCTGATCGAAAATCTAAAGAAGCTAAACAAACAATAATATAGTCATTTCAATCGTGTAGTGTGTACTGTATAGTGTATTTTATATACATTTTTAGATAGAATCGTATGACTACCAGTTTATATTTAAAATACAATATAAATGTTGATAAGTCGGAAACACACAAACAATTTTCATTTTTAGATCTGCATCCATATGGAGTCGGCTATTTACTTGTATGTATGGATAACAAATTACGAACGGATTTGAATCATAAATCAAAATAGTTTTTAGCAATACGTAACTGAACGAAGTACAACAG
>NW_020270490.1:0-5462 GCF_002803265.2 Melanaphis sacchari | reverse complement strand
AGGTTCGACGTACATAAATTATATAGTATATATTTGATAACTGATGAAGTAAACAATGGTTTTGACCTTTTTTTAATTTATGAGTTATTTTATAAATCATAAATTGTTTAGACAATAAAAATAAAAACCATATTCTAGTCTCCTGATGATTGAAAAAAATAACACTTTTATAAAAGCGTTAAATTATAAATGTTTGAAAGTGAACAAACTTTTGATTGATTTTGGCAAATTTTGTTAAACTTGATATTAAAATTATCAAAAAAAAAAAAAAACTGTGCTTATGTATCTTTATAGTATTCTTAAACACCTTAAATACTCGTATTTATGAGAAATCTAATATTAGTTTACAAGTTTTTTGATTCAGCAAGGGTTTTTATTTAGATAGTTTTTTTTTCAATAATTGTATAATAAAAATTTTTTGGTGTCAAAATCTTCACAATTTAATACAAGATTCTTCAACAATTTTTATTATTGAATTAAAAAAATAAGTGAGCACAATTTTTCAACTATTTTTTATGAGTATCTATACTTGTAGTTTAAATTTTAGTAAAATTGTATATTTAAACGTAAAATAAAAATAAACTTATAAACTTATAAATATACATATAATTATAATACCAGATAAAATATATTTTTACAATATTTTTTTTTATGATTATTTAACAACCAGAATTTTGATAAAATTCGTTAATAATACAAAAATTTACACTTATTTCATATAAATAAGTTTTTAAAATTCTTAAAATTACTTAAATTTTGAAAATTTAGTATAAGAGGCCTCATAATCTATTCAAAAATGTTATAGATATATTGATACGATTATTTTTTATAAAAATTTGAAGTTAAAATTTTAGATACCGAACACATACGCTTATAATTATGCGAGGACTCCATAATAATACAAAATTGATGTATAATGCCACATGTGTCTAGCTGTCTAGGGACTAAGATGTATAATATTTATATGCATATTACAATAGTAAAATATAAATACGATAATGGTATTTTATAGTAAAATACCATAATGATAAAACTATATAATATTTAAGTTATGATTGTATACTTTTGAAAAAATGAACAATCATATACTGTATATTGTGTATGATACAATATATTATTTATTCATCTTTCATATTCTGCTCCAGTTCCTGCTTTACATCAGTAGCCTAGAGTTCCGACTATTAAAATATCAGTCCGTGTATGGTCCATGAAAAATTATGCATGTGATCTATCAATTGAAATATCACATAACAATCCCCTAATCACAGGTTCTAATTAAAATTGTCTATTAATAATTGTTATCAATTGCTGCTGTATGAGTGTCGGCTTATCCTAAGAACTTGCTATTCAAAAACACAAACAACTCCAGAATCGTGAGTCTTATTATTATACATATTGTATTCATATTCATAACAGTTAATGTGAGCTCGAAGAGCCGTTTTTGAATCTATATTATATATACGTAATTAAAATTGTAAAATTCATTATATTATGTATTATTTAAAATATATGAATCAAATTGTTAACTATACTAAATAAATTGTGTTTACAATTTCGTTACAATCGAAATTAAAAAAAAAAAAAAAAAAAAAAAAAAAAATTAATGAATAATAAGAATTAAATGATTAAGCCTTATAAAAAAATAAGCTTAGTATGTATCATATAGTTACATTTTCGTTAGATTTTATAACAATTAAAGAATTATATTGGATTTATAATATTTTTCTTGTAAAATCTAATTTAGTTCTATAAACGTATATTATAAATTTTTTTTTAAGCCTTTTTGCATTATATATTTTATTCTTGTGTATAATATATCTATGAATGTATTATTTACGTAAAAATATATATTAATTTATATGTTTTTCCTGTAAAATAAACGAATTTCTTAATCCTATTTGTATTTTGATATCTTACATATGATTATACTGTTAAGATATATTATACATTATATTGTATAAATCAAATAAATTTTTAGTTACTATTATTTTATTTAAATCTATGTACAATAAACAACTATACAATATACATAGGTTGTGTAAAAATGTAACATAATATGATAATAAGTGCACGTGGATACAAAGCTAAAGCCATTTGTACTTGTGAGCATTGAGAGTCAATTAACTAGTAAAGCAAAACAATTAAGGAAACTCCTAACTGTAGGTATATATGTATTATATACACGTATTATACATACATGACTACATATCGTATCTATTATAGGTACTTATAGCATTTTCCGTGCGCCGTGAGTGGTTGGTTGTCATGCATGGTATAGTGTGTTGATATGTCTGATACCTAGAAGTGCCTATTGTCTTTTATGTTGTGAACGTTTTGGCGTATAGTTAACAACTAAAGCTGCTACACAGCTACGGTTAGTAAGATCTACAATTTAAGTATTTTTACATTTATAAAAGACATTTCTGTTCTTGCACCGTACGAAAAATAATACAATTATAAGGTTTTAATTGTTACTTAAGCATAAAGAACAATACATAATAATCAGTAATGTTGTAATAAGATAATTAAATACCTTTAATTAGTATTTCGATACAGATAAAAGTATTTTAAGATATATTAAAAACAAACTACTTTCTTTGTAAATATTTAATATACTGAAATAAATAACATATCATTTAAAATGGGTGCATTCATCTTTATGTCAAACACGAAGTATAATTTTTACACCAAAGTAATGCAATCATTGTCAATAAATAATAATAAAAGTAAATAATAATAGTTATGTATTTTATAATATATCATAGTATAAGAGAATAAAATAAAAATCTATTATGCTCAATAATTAATAAATAGTTTTAAATTAAATTAAAATTTTGATTTTAAAAAACAAAAACAAAATGTCACTTTTATTATACGAGAAAAATGTGTAACTTTTGATCATTTGTGGACTAAAGGGTCAATTTATCTAATTTGGGAGACAATTCGAGTAAGTTATAGTTTTGGAATCAAGAGGAAATTTGAATTATCTTAAAAAAAAAAAATTATGAAAGGCAATTTAAATGCACACTATCGTCAGATAAGCTAATTTCTTCTTCAAATCAAATTATATTATATTTATATTAATATTTATAAAAATAATACAATATCTTATAAGGTTTAAAATAAAAAAAAACAATTTTAGTTAATTTATCAATTTGTGTTATATTTTTAAAATGTACCAAATAATTGCTTTTAAAATATAATAGCTAGTTGGTACATAATATAAATGTAAACTACATTATATTAGGTATATTGAACAAACGCAAATGAATTAATTCTACTCGTGTAATGAATACTTTTAAATATTACAACTAATAATTGAAATACACTATGAAAAAAATACAAAATTTACATAACTTATTTTATCTAGTTTAATAAATGTTTGAAAAAACCACTATTTAAGAATTTAACAAACAACTTTGCAGCCATTTTAGTTAACTTATAACATTATGTTTTGCATTATAATCGATGAATTAATAAAATTTTGATTTCCAAACTAACAAAATTCCCATCTGGTCTTAAATTGATGAGGAGCTTATTAATTTTGTTAATATTGGTGATGTTTTTCGTTATTTTTGCCAATGGTATTGTATCTATACTCAAGCTAACTTCAGATTGTGATGTTATATTTTGCAAATAAAGGAAAAACGTTAAGACCAAAGTAAATAAATAACGATTTAACAAAACTAATAATATTTTATTATATACAAATTATAAATTAAACTTATCATTTTAGAATTACAGTACCACAAACGTGTAGTACATAATAACGAGTGTCTTGGTACAGTCATATATTATGCATGTCATTAATGTGTGCCTTCCGGTGAAGCGGATAATATGTGAGTCGTACCAAGATAGGCAGCTTTGTGCAATACCACACTCAACATGATTCACGTTCAAACCGGCTGGCTGAAATGGTCATGAGAAATACCCCACGTCTATTTCACTTTAACACTATTATAATGTTGTGTATAGGTTCGACGTACATAAATTACGTAGTATTTATTTGATAACTGATGAAGTAAACAATGGTTTTGACCTTTTTTAACTTATGAGTTATTTTTTAAATCATAAATTGTTTAGACAATAAAAATAACAAATAAAAACCATATCCTAGTCTCCTGATGATTGAAAAAAAACAACACTTTTTTAAAAGCGTTAAATTATAAATGTTTGAAAGTGAACAAATTTTTAATTGATTTAATTAAAATATATTATATTGCATTATATGGAGTATTAAATATTGAAATTATGGTAAACCACAATCCACAGATTGAAGCATTATCATCAATTACTATTGTAGAAGTCGGTAGAGTGTAACTAGAATTATTATTATTATTTTATGTTCTTATTAAATAAAACTGGTGAGACAAAAAATAAAATTCGAACCACAAATATATTAGTAAAAAAAAGTTTATAAAATATAGGGGCCCTATTAGACTGAAATTAATTGTAAACCCTCTACAATTATTACTCTTTAAAAATGTACGGATTTATAAAATTGTTTCTTATAATTAAATATTCCCATTTAAAAATAAAAAAATTGTAAAACAAAAAAATCGTAAATAATTAAACAAATTGAGTATTTTAATGGTTTTTATAAAAATTAATGTAGTATAATTTATAATATTTACGAATACTCGATACCGGTTTACAATAAACAGAAACTTATTCATAAAAGTAATTCTGTAAAATACAAAAATAAATTAACGAAATCAGTAAATTATCATATAATAATCATTTACAGCAAAAAAAAAAAAAATATAAGTAATAATTAAAGCTAATAAAATTATATTTTATTTATTTAGGATGATATAAAATTACTATTATGATTTTTAACAATACTGCAGTAAATCAAGTACTTAGGTATATGACATTGAATTTATTTTAATAATACAATAATAAAAAAGTATATACCTACGTATTTTTTAATTTGTATAAATATATTTTATTTTATCTAAAACAATAAAATATTAATGTAGATAAAAATCATACAATAGACAAAATTACTAAAACATATACAACAGTGCATTAATTTATTTTGAATTATTATCGTTTTAATTCATAGGAATAATTCATTATGTACAATGTACAATACGTATATTGTAAAAACGTTGTATTGCAAAATAATTAGGGATTAGAATTTTTTTCATATACATAGTATCTACCTAATTAATATTATTGCTTTAAAAAGAGAGATGAGTTTCAAAGTAATTAAGAAAGTAGATAACTAAATAAAATAATTAAAATCGATATTCTTCGTTTAAATATATATAATTTCATCAACATTTGAAATTAAAATTTCCATGTGCTATATCACATTCAACATGATTTACGTTCAAATCGGCTGGTTGAAATGGTCATGAGAAATACCCCACGTCTATTTCACTTTAACACTATTATAATGTTGTGTATAGGTTCGACGTACATAAATTATATAGTATATATTTGATAACTGATGA
>NW_020270489.1:3315-6136 GCF_002803265.2 Melanaphis sacchari | reverse complement strand
AAAAAAAAAAAAAAATACATTTAATTAGAAACTAATTACGTATAGACCTATAATGGTCTCATAATAACATATTATATGGTACATTATTGGTACAGTGATACAGTATCAGTGAATTGTAAAATAATGAACTTTTACAATAAACCAAATATTTGTCCGAACTTCATGAATTCTGGACAAGCTATTATAGTTATTGCACAGAACATAAATTGACGTTAATTGTACTAAAATATAATATTAAATTACAAGACTTAATCATGTGTCCTTTTTTATATTTTTGGAATATGAGCAAATTCAAAGGTTAATTTTAAATATTTATAACAGATGGTTTATTGTTTATTCAAATTAAATGTAAATGTCAACAGTAATAAATAATAATTATACATATCATATATATAATATTATATAGTAGGTATATCACAAACGCTTCATAACAGTATAACCAAATGAACTCAGTGGTGAATAAATTCAAATGCAATTTTTTCAACAGAATTGTATAATAATTTATAGATAGAAAAATATTAGTTTCAGAAAAAAAAATTTATATTGAAAAACCATATTAAAATATTTCGATTTATCAGAGAAATATTAAGCTTACACATAGTAGGTGGAGCATAAAACAGTGGCGTAGCCAGTATTGTTTTTCGGTGAGGAAGGGCTCATCAATTTTTACACTTTGGTGGTTTACCAAAAAAAAAGGACATCAGATTAAAAAGCTTAATCCAATAATACTTTTTTATATCGATGTGGAGGGGAGGGGCTGCAGCCTTCTCGGCCACCCTGTCTATACCACTGGAACAGACCATATAACCATACAGTCAGCATCTACCGTTTTAGTAATACAAAGTTTTGTAATGTGATGCAATATAATGTCATGTTATACATGTGTAAAGAAATTATTGAAACAATAATATAAAATTAAATTTAATACCTTATTATATTGAGCAAATAATAATTTATATATTTAATTAAAGTTTCTTATTATATACATTTTCAATAGGTGTTCCTTCAGTACTTAAACATAAGTTTTTAAATGGTTTTCGAATTGTTATCGTTCGAAGTGGGTAGAAGTTGCAGGTCATTTTTTTTTGGCCTTTCTATGTTTGTAGCGCTTGGTATCGCTATATTTTGGGAACTTTGCGATTAATATATCAAGTTTGATAATGTTAACTTTAAGCTCTTGTGTAAGTTTCACTTCACCATCTTTTGTATATTTTAATTTAGGTATTTGTTGGTTCTATTTCACATCCCCTCTCATCTTCTCATCTCTAATTAGGTAGTCTTGTAATTTATTACTATATGTAACGCTACGCGTGCGATACCTTGGTTTTTTTTGACACTGTTTAGGTTTACTTAATTTCCTCGCAGTTAAAATTTGTTTTGGTTTAATACTTGTTGCAGTTCACCCGTTATTAGAGATTGAGTTTCTCGTGTTTTAAATTGCAGCTCATCAGTCTTCGGAGTCTGTGTTGTTTTTGACGCCGTTTGTCGTTCATTGGTCATTGAAAACATTATGCAATTATCATCTTCTAAAGTAAAGCCCTCATCAGATGAAGGTTGTGTTGATATTAATTCCATCTCATCAGTCATCAATATCTGTGTCGGTTCTATTGATAGTTGTTGGTCATCATTTATCGAAATCCGTGAATAAATATTATCCATAGAAAGATCGTCATGAAGCATTGGGTCATTTTGAAACAGTGATGAGCAGGGCTGTGAATTTCATGCACTAAAAAAGTCTTGAATATGCATGCATTTATGCACTAAAAACAAGTGAAATATGCTTTAAAATATGCACTATAAATTATAAAATTTAAAAATATGCAAAATATGAAAAAAAAAATTATACTCACATATACTGGATGAAAAAACGTTTTATTTAAATAAATATTGTAATTACTAATTAATAATTATAAAATGACTTGAAAAATGGACTTGTAATAATAATAATAAATGCTTCAATGTTCTATTGTTCTTCGACGCCTGAAAAAAAACATTAAATATAGATAGAACACATTGTTTTATAGATATTTAAACAATTTATTTGTTTACCTGCAAAATAAGTATTGCATTGTACAATCAGCGATTTCTTTATATTTTCAAACTTGAATGATCTCCTATTTGGCGCCAAGAGGTTTTTGTACACAGAAAATGAACGCTCTACATCAGCTGACGTGGTAGGGGCATACTTGAAATATCCCATGTCACTACTTGTTAAGTTTTCAGGTATATCTAAACAACCAACGTTTTCTTCTTCTCCGTTTAATATTTTTGAAATATTGCAAACAATTTGAAACCCTTTATTTTTAGTAAGAACTGTCTGTAATTTCTCGTTAATTTTGATTCCGGTCTGGCATTTTAAATTATTGAATTTGGCTGAAACATCTTCAATAATCTGTATCGCTTCTATTAATGCCATGCCTTGTTTTTGAAGACGTGTTATAGCCGTAGGAAGGCACTCAAAGTTTGATTTTATAAATGCTAAGTTACCTTTAATCTGTGGTGCTTTAAAATATTTTTGAGCATTTCTAATTGAAAGCGCATCATCTTCATCAAAACTTTCAACAATATTTTTTTACAATTTGGAAGTTTTCACAATAATATATTGAAGCGGAAATCCATATTCCCCATCGTGTCAGAATTGGTTCGGGGGGTAGAGCTATATTAGGCGCATCAGTCTTAAATTTTATAATACGAGATGGTGCCTTTTTAAATACTTTTTTTAACATTAGCAACCAGTTTATCTACTTTGGGATATTGAATACGGATATATTCGGCAACTCTATTTAATCCATGTGCTGTGCATGTTACATGGACCATTTTT
>NW_020270489.1:0-3305 GCF_002803265.2 Melanaphis sacchari | reverse complement strand
TTTTTCACTTGAAACTTTCGTATTACATACTTTGCAAAATAAAATTTTGTTATCTGTTGAAAATATTTCTGTTCCAAATTCAGTAACATAACTTTGTAAACGACTAGATGTCGTCTTTTTTTTCTTTTGGCATTTTAAAATTATGCTTGTTAAGTGTTAACTAATAGAAAATTTAAACGAAAATATTACAAACAACGTATTACCACTCACGAGACGACGACAACACTATCGCGCGTCGGTTTGTCTACCATAATATAATAGATTAAGATTAAAGATATTTCAAGTTAGACTTTTGACCACAGACCTGCGATAATAACAGGAGACAATTGCATGCCACTCTAGACCGGGTTTAACACATGTTCCTGTTATTATTACCACCGCGATAAAATTACAACGGTAAAATTGTATCGTCCAAATTCAAGAAATTTTACAAATTAATGAGAAAAACATATTATTCAAATGAGAAAAAAGCAAAAACAAGAGGAATTCGCGAAATCATGCATTTATATGCCCTTACCGGTTAAATATGCAAAAATATGCAAAATAAGATTTCGTATTTAATTTATAAATAACGCAAAACAAATTTTGATCAAATCCATTTTCTTATACAATGTAGCAAAAAAAACATGCAAGTGCATGAAATTCACAGCCCTGGTGATGACTTTTGATGTATTTTTTTTTTGGTGGTTCATGCTGTTTATTGTTTATTGAGATGCAGCCTCCTCGACCACCCTGTTTATACTACTGGAACAGACCATATAATCATACAGTCAGCATCTACCGTTTAGTATTACAATGTTTGTAATGTGATGTAATATTTGTCATTAAATTTATTATTAAAATTACTATGAAATAAAAAATAATTTTTTTCTTTTAACTAGGATCTCATAATCAGCTATCTTTACGGAAATATAAAAGCCGTAAAGATTATGCACAAGATATTGCCCTACTTCACTTAATATATAGTCAATGGCCACTACATCAGATAATATATTATTATTATGGTGATGTCGGAGTCACCGGCATGACAAGAAAGACACTTCTCCGTGCGACGCTTTAGAGTCAACAAGCCGTCGTCACGTTGCCGCCCCAAACTCTGTTCGTCTTTTTTATGTCATATTGTAAATCGTTTAAGTGTGCTATCGCGTTCAACTCGTCTTTTACCAAGTTTGGGTACTTATGTGTTGCGATTGTACCTGTAACTTAGAACGTTTTGCACAGTCTCGCGTACAGATTCATATACACACACACACATATATATATATCGTATATCGCGGTTTCCTCATTACGTAAAACTTAAATATATATATTGTGTCTCGCATTCGTTTTTGTACTGATGCGTGGTCATCCCGTTCATTGTTAACTTAATATAATATTGTGTGTCGCGATTTCCGTCGTTTAACGATCAGTCGGCGTGTGTAAACGGTGTAAACTGTAAGTGCCGTCGCGCACTTGAAGAACAAACAGCCGACCAGTGTCTAATTGTCGACGTCAATTTTTCACCTGCCATCAGCAATATCCACATTGGAATGGAGTCACGTAAATATTATTATAGTTTATTATATATCATATCATACTGATTGTACTACGATTCTGTTACATCGTGTTTGTCTGATTATTATTGTTATTATTATTATTATTATTTATATTATAATTATCACGATGACAGTGCTTGTGATATTATATATCTCAATTGATGTGTAAACACACGTCGTCGTTGATAACACAACATTTCACGTATTTGTATTGTTTGCAATATTATATTTTTCTTAAATACGTTAAAAAATACGACTCAGATATTTACATCTTGTATGGTCACCTCTTCTTTGGGCAAATATCCACAATTATTAGTATTTATTTTTCGGTGGTGTAGTCATCGAGGCCGACCACTTAATCGTAGGAGCCGTGTGGCTAAACAAGATTATTGATATTAAATATAATAATATGCAAGTGCATATTTTAGTTTACATACGGATACCATGGTTCCTCGATTTTTCTTTATAATTGAAATTGCTTATATTTTTAAAATATTGTAGGACATTTTAATTACATAATCCCATACACAGGAAACACTATGTAGGCATTAGAAATGATTCATTGTAAGCTATAATTAATCTAATGTTCTATATATTTCGTACCATCCAATTATTTTTTCTGCAGTAGTCATTAAAGTATTAATATATGTCTAGCAATATTATGAAACGGTTAACGTATTAAATTTTGATTAACATTGACATAGTAGAGTTTCTACTTGCCTAAAGCATATAATATAACGCAGTCATAACAATTTTTCATTAATTTTATTACTAAATGGTATTGACAGATAAAGCGTAGAGCAAGTCTTTCTAAGCTTCAAGTACATAATTTCATCATTATGACCAGGGCTGTAAATTTATAGGAAAGTGCATTTTTTTTGGCAATTGTAATGCATAGCTTTGTAAATACATAATTTGAATTATGTAATTATGAATCCATTTATGAAACTTTTATTTTGTATATTTTTGCATTTTTTGACTTTTTAATTTTTTTAAGTCATATGTTGCTTTTTTAGTTCATTTTCTAGTATTTTTAACCGAATTCTGTCAATTGACTTGTTTGAAAACTTTTTTTTATTTTACACAGGCTGTATATTATATTATGTGAAATTTATATTTTATTAAATAATATTTTATACAAGTCACAAGCTATATACGATTATGTAAAGATAACGATTCGATAAAAAACGTTTTTATTGAATAAACCCTTTTTTGTACTGTTTAATATCCTGTACCTAATATTTATATAAATATAAAAATTAAATAAAAACCATTTTAAATGAATTTTATACTATAATTTTTGACATTTTAAATTCCTTTTTTTGCATTTTAAGTGCATATATTGCATTCTAAGTAAGACCATAATCATATTACATTTAATAATTGAATAACACATATTTAACTTTTTTCTCATAATTTTTATTATAATTAAATAATAACTTTATTTTCAATATATTTTTAATAAAATTTGTAAGTGCTAACAGTGTTGTATTATTTTAGATTTGTTATTAACCATTGACACAGATCTAAAAGAGAATGTAAAATTAAAATCAGTTGCATCCGTTTACACATTTAGATTATATTACTATAAAAATATTATTAAAATTCTCTTAAAAATAAATAAATTTTAAATATTAAAAAAAAAAACCGTACAATTAGCTTAAAAAAAACATACTAAATTTTTTTAATGAGAAATAGTTATTTTACGTGTAAATATCCATTTTAGTCGAAATTATTATCTTCGCAGCTTTATAAAATGTCTTTTTTTTT
>NW_020270488.1:0-76128 GCF_002803265.2 Melanaphis sacchari | reverse complement strand
TTGTCTCTGCAACCTACAACATGATAAGTTTTCATTCATTGGAATTGAATTTAGTGTTAAATTAAAATATTAGTGTTAACTTATTTATTATCAAAATTTATGTAAGAATTAAGAACCATATTTTGTGTAAGCCTGTTTTTAGAGTATTTTAATTTAAGCTGACTTATGGTAGTAAATATTAATAATTAAAAATACTTAATGTTTAATAATTGATAAAATACTTTATATCATAACTACTATTTAATTCGCAACTATGATAAATGTATGTTATGTGTAGTATAACTCAACATTCACATAGGTACATAATATGTTTATTAATAATCATAGGCGCGCACAGACTTTAAATAGGTAGTACCCACATGTTATAATTAACATTCTATATGCAATATTGGACTTTTTATTAATATTAAGTACTTAATAACATTTAATAGAAAATACAAGTTGAGGCATTGAATGTTTTCTAGAGAGTAGGGTAGTGGTTAAATTAAGTTAAATAATACAATCAAAAACTTATAATATTATAAGAATAAATAATCACGTAAAACAATAAATAATTAGTTTTCAGTATTCAATTACATTTATTAATATGTAATACCTATTAGCTACACACGCCTACTAATTAATCTCACAGACTTTAAATTAGAAGCTACATAGATGATTTTGATTTCACAATTTTTAAATTGTCTTTTTAATTAAGTATATTTATTAGAATTATAATGGTAAATATTTTATTGTGGGCTTCATTCATGGACACATTTTGTACACCTATGATTATTAATTTATGATATACCATATAGTTTATTATACATATCATAACTGCAAAGGTAGTGATGAATGATAGTTAGAATAGCCTGAAAGTTTATTTTTTAAATATTACCATAGTATGCACGCATTAGTGAATCTACTCATATATACTGATATATGCCTTTAATTTTTTTTTATATAATTTATAAACAGTATTCAAAAACATAATTTTTTTTCTATTTAAGTAAAAGTAATAATAGTTATTATTTTATTTCAAATTTAAAAATGAATTATAAAATTATAAAAATTATTAAATGAATATATTGTTTAAAAATTACAATTTACATTCAAATACTTTGTTCTGAGTCATTCTGTTATCAAACACAACTATAAAATAATTATATATTTTATTTATCGAAGGGACTGTTAGGAGTATTTTGTTTTAATAAATATACTTACCATATTTCATTTTAATATGGAGGTAAAAATATTTTAAAAATATGTGAATGAAAAAAAAAACTCATAGTATTGAATTACACGCAAAATAAAATTTTGTCTTTTCATTGGTATTGATATAATTTAAATCTGTAGGTGGTTTAGTAATTTTTTTGCTCCTTTCAGTGAAATACATAAATTTAATACTATGCCTTTATTTACTAGTGCTCACTTAAAATGTGATAAAATCAAACAAAATAAAAATACAATTGCAAAAATACTCATTGATTGCATATTGATGTGTTGTTGTATAGTAAAAACACATTTTACTCACCGGAGTTAGTATTTTATCAGCACTTTGATCAGTTATAGGTTTTTTTGAATCTGTTTGATTTGAACTCGAAGGCGTCTGTTTTCTGAAATGAAAATTTTAATAACATCTTCAAAGTAATATAATTAAATGTCAGGTATCAAGTACATACTGAACGTGTGTATCCGATTTTTGTATTATCGATGTAGTAGCTCTATATTGTTGTTGATTCGGCAGTAGTGGTTTCAGTTCTGGCATCTGCTTTGGTGTTTGCTGCAGTACTTTCTTTGGCAGACTTATTCGTATCCGCTTCCCTAGTAATTGTTCCCTCGGTATTTGTTGCGAGCTTGAGACTTGATGTGACGTAAATACTTGTTGTGACATTGGTACTTGTACCGCAGTAGGTGCCTGTTGTGGTTTGGGTCATATAATACTAATAAATTATTGGTGTTCATAAAAAAACGCAATAAAATCAAACAAAATAAAAATACACAAGAATTTCAAATTTACTCATTGATTGCATATTGATGAATTATTGTATAGTAAAAACACATTTTTGCTTACCGGAGTTAATATTTTATCAGCATTTTGATTTGTTATAGGTTTTTCTGGTTCTACTTTATTTGAATGAGATGGAATATGTTTTCTGAAATGAAAGTATTAATAATATCTTCAAAATAATATAATTAAATGTCAGGTATATACTGAACGTGTGTATTAGATTTTTGTATTATCAATGTGTTAGCATCATATTGTTGATAATTCGGTAGTAGTTGTGGGTTCAGTTCTGATACCCGCTGCGGTACTTGCTTTGGCAGACTTATTCGTAAATACTTTCCTAGTAATTGTTCCCTTGGTATTAGTTGCGAGCTTGGAGCTTGTTGCGGTGTCAATACTTGTTGTGGCATCGATACTTGTACCTCAGTAGGTGCATGTTGTGGTTTATGTTGTACATTTAAAAATTTAATTGGACGTTTTACCTGTTGAATAACAATGTTAGGACGTTCAGTTAGTTTCAAAGGATGAGATACTTTTGATGGTTTATTATCCTCCGAATCGTCCGTATTCATATTAATGACCTTAGTTAAAAATAAAAAAATAATAATTTTTTTTATGATAGCGGAGATAAATTACTTTTAGTATAATAAATACCTCGACATCCTCATCATCTATTAATATTCCGTGTGTTTTTCTTATACAAGACAACATAGCATTTTTAATTAGTTTTAGATCGATTTCCAACTTGTAAATTTGGTTTAAAGATGATGCACATTTCTTGCACAGGTAGTCGTTGTTATTAACAATAACCACAAATGGATCTCCAAGAAGATCACCGATTTTTTCGAGAAGTAAAACGTTTCCACACGAAGTATTGGTCGTAGATAACCGTACAAAACCACCATTCAATTCTTCATTGCACATAAAACAGAGATCCATGTTATCTAGAAAAAATTCCACGCGACATGTTTAGCAGTTTTCAACAATTAACATAATATCAAAAGTATTATTTAACATAATATGTATAGATACTTAAAATGTTTAATTCATACCTAGCTAGTATATTACACTCAAAATTGTGTATAAATATAATGTAGCACGTCTTATAGACGTATACGTGTGTTACGTGTGTCAAGTGCGTACACGATCAATTTAAGCGTTGTAAAAAAAAAAAAAAAAGGTTATTACGACGTGCACCGGTAAAAGTATTCCGCCGGAACTGGTCGACGACTAAATCGAACTGCGAGAACGAGCAAATCGCTGAATGGCGGTGCTAATTAGTAATGATCAAGTGAACGACGCTTGTGAGTGAACGGTATTCAGCAATGGTGGTGCGAACGGCGATATCGAAAAGAAGAAAAAGTTGGAAACAAAAAAAAACACTTGGGTACTACAGACTCGAACGGCGTCTCGGACGTCTTGTTGTTTACAGCGTTTACATCGTACGATCGATCGGCGATAAGATGCTCAGCATTGATTTGGCGTTTAGTTTTAGTTTCCGGTATACCGAGATACCGCACGCATGCGCGTACTGTACCACGAGCGGTAACAAGCTGCGTAAATCATTAACTGAGCACCGCGTCGACTTCTCCGACGGGGTGTGGTCGGTGCGTTCACGAAAAATTTGTCATGGGTGCATTGACAACCCTCTGATGGGGTCAATTCTTCCCCTAATGCGAGGGGACCGTCCTGTATTTCGATCGTATAGTACGTCGAAGCCCTTAGATTGTCCGCTGTCGGCGCTCATCGACACGAAAAAGAAATCGATAGCTTATAATCGTGTTTCTCAGCCAGATCGCACTGTACGTATGATAATCTGTAAAATATTATGCCGTAAGGTATGTACAAAAACGGTATGTACCTACATACTTTATTAATATTATCATCGATAAAATACGAAAAATATTTCAAACCACACTTACTATTGTTTTTAATGAATAACTTTTAAAATTTTAATCTTCTACGTTAAATTGTTGTGTGTATTTTAATAGTTTTTTACTGATTCTCTGTCGATAATAATCATAAAAACGTTATAATTACTATTCCATAATATATACTTAATATGATATAATTTTTTTCGAATTATGTACTGAAAAATATTCTGTTTAACGTTTTAAATACCAAACATAAAGTGTCGGCAATACATAATATTGTACAATTGAATTATCTATTATATTTTTATTTTGTACTAAATTGTTTAAAAGCTTACCAAGTTAAATGTTCTCTTCTTGTCAATTCAATACCTCTCATTTTTTTTAATTGCCATTTTAAAGAAGATATATATGTTGACTCCAGAAGTATATAGCTATGATAAGAATTATACAGTTCACTAATAATTTCTTTAAGTTTTTTTGCAGAACAATCATAGCGGTTCTTATTTTCACAATTTAGTTTAGCGACATTAGTACTAGTTTCTTCGATTTTGGAACGTGGTTTTTTCGATAATAAAAACGATGTATACGATAGTTGACGAATTCGTGAATTCAGTTGGTTTTTAGCATAAGTTATTTGATTTGGAAAAATTGATTCAAAGCAATATTTGTGTAAAAAGGTTTGTTAGAAAATACATTCAGATGTGAATTCAAACAAATAGTTTCAGTTTTATTTCTATTATACATAAACAATTCTGGAATTAAAAAAAAAATACAAATTAATATGGTCAATATTTATCTATTAAATATAGAATGTGCCTGTTATAATTAAAGATTTGCTGGTTTATTTTTGATTTGCGTGTACTGAAACAATCAAACTTAGTGCAACGTTGCCGTTGTTCATAATCGTGAATATTTGTAAAAAAAACTTATTTCAGTAAATTATTGCTTACTTTTGATGAAGTTTTATAAACGTCATCATGGTCATTTTAATTAAATTATTAGTTTCAACTCTGGACGAATCACTCGCGAAGACGAATGTACCACCCTCCACTCCATGCACAACCTATGTATGAGAACAAACTTAGAAGCACAAAGGAGGAGCAACTTTGACATCACCAACGCTCGCATCGGTTAGGTTAAATGCCGACCGTTCCGTGATGAAGGACCTTTCGTCATCGGACGCACAATTAATTTTACATGGCTGTCCATGTCCGTTTATTAGTTGTTCACAATTATCCTGCATATAAGACCTTTCCCTATCCGGAACAAGAGGACGCGATCTATTCTGTATGCCTTTTTTTTTTTCTGTAAATCGGCAATACCCTCACTCCCCGGAAACACCGTTAAGCAATGCTTCGGGTGGTGAGTCGCCATCGTTTATAATAAACAAACTAAACAATACAAATGTAAAGTGGGGCGTGAGTGGGACAATCCCTCACACCACTACCCCTTACAATAAATGAACAACAACAAATAAGTGGGCTCGGAAGGGACAATCCCCCTACCGAAGTCCTCACAAAATAACTTAATGACTACCTCTTGAAGGCCTCTCAGCCAACGCTGCGGAGGCCCCCCATCGACGATCTGGCCCTGGCCAGGTCCGCCGCCCACTGACGTCACTGTCGTCTCCGACGCCTAGACGGAGTCACATCCTGCCGGAACTGCCTGTCGCGCTCGGCATGCCTCCGGTCGCGTAACCACAATGGGCGAGAGGGACGACTGGAACTTATCCTTGGCCGTTCACTTGGCTGTGGTTTCGCTAGATTCATATTTTTTTATCATTTATTATACATTATTATTAGGTATAATTAATTATTATTATTATTCTGGATAGCTGGAGAACGACAACAAAACGCGTGGAATTGAAAAATTTAATGGATGGGTTTTAAATTACATTTATTCTTGATAATAATATATGTATATATATGTTTTTTTTTAAATTAAATTGTTAGTGAACCTATGACACGCGTGTCACAGAGTGACACGCGCACACTATTTTAGTGACACACTCAACTGCGTAAAAAGTTTGTCATCAAAAACCACTGGTCGTAGGACGTAGACTAAAATATATTGAGATTACAAAAATGAAGTATTAAGTTTATGGTATTATAACTAAACGTATTGAATTGAATATCTACACTGCTCAACAACTATTAATTTTATTACTTTTCGATATTAAATTTGACAAACTTGAACTTAGTTTTTTTGAGTGGTTAAGTATTGAAAATTTAGAAATGAAGTTAATAGAATTTCAGGGAAGTAATATTTGGAGAAATAAATGTATTAATTTGAATAAGAGTTGGAAAATAATCATAGTGAAATTGGTAGGTATATTAAATCGGAAAATTTGATTCTTAATGATTGGAAAAGTCTTCCAAATTCATTTGCATCTATGAAAAAACTAGCTCTTTTTTTATTGACAATGTTTGGATCTACTAATGCGTGTGAGTAGCTTTTTTCTTCAATGAATTTTATTAAGTCAACTAAGGAATCGCCTTGGAACAGATTTAAGTGAAGCGTGTGTTCAACTAAAATCAACCAGTTACAGTCCAAGAATTGATTCATTAGCCAATAAAATGCAGCAACAAATTTCTCATTAAAAATGCATGTATAAAAATTGTATTTTTTAACGTTTCAATATTTTTTATTTTTTATAAATTAAATTGTTTACATACTTACGTGTTACTTATACTTTTGGTATCTAATATATATAAATTGTTTGATAATATAATATTTGACTTGTGTTTTTATCATTCAAACCATAGATGTAAGAATTTTTAAGTTTAAAAAAGGGTTATCAAACTAGTTGACACGCAAGGGAAACAAAATCCAACCAAAATTTTTATTTGACACGCTGGTACAAAAAGGTTTGCCATCCCTGGCCTAGTATAATTGTATATGAGTAAGTTTATCCGAAACTTTCCAGCAATATTTACTAGATAAGCGATAAATACATATGAATATATGAATTAAATAATAATAATAATAATGATAATAATGTACCAATAAGTAATAGTACCTAATTATATCAATATGCATGTCATAATTATTATAAAAATAAATAAATAATAATATGTACAAGTATGTATGTTTAAAAAATGTTTGTTGTTTGCTAAACCGTCTTTTCGATTATCCGTCAAAGCTCTGGTCCGTGACTGACGTTTAATCGAGGTTCTAGTGTACACATGTCGGTACTATTCACCCTTTACTCATCATCAACAACCACACCTTTATTATGAAAAATACGTGTATATCATGTACCTGGTTATTTTATACTATTTTAATAATGTGATAATTCACATTAGTCACCTATGTGTATATGGCTAAATGTGTATGTTGTTCAAGTATTAAGCACATATTACACAAATTATGATGTTTTATGTACGTTTTAGTGGTATCTACATGATATATTTTTTTTTTGTGTTTAATCAGTATTGGTTATGTTTTAAATAAACTAGACTTTTATGTTAATTATACAGTGGCACTGAGTCATATAAATTTAAGTGAAGCAAGCAAAATAAAAATATTTACTCACCCACCCATCACTGAGGATTTTAACATATTATTTTCCAGTTGATATTTTATTTATTTATTTATTTAATTATTTAGTATAAGTATTATGTAATATTAAAAAAAACACATACAAATAAAACCACCCATCCTCTTTATTATATGAAGCGATCGCTCCAGTTCATGTATAAGTTTGGCGCTTCTGTAAGTATATATAATAGTAAGTTTGTAAGTATAATATATTTTGTGCATTATCAGAGCCCAACTTAGGAATTTTGGGGCCCGGGTCAAATTTTCTAATGGGGCCCCAAAATTAATTATTATCATTATTATTATTATCAACTTAAATTATAAATGCAGTCTTTATGTTATATATAGATTTGTTATATTCAATTTATTTTATATAGGATTAAAAATCAATTATACCATAATAAAGCTACAAAAAATTATTTAATGGCAATTAATATAAATAAAACGATGCAATTAAAAATATAAATATAAAAAATAAAGAAGTTTTAGTACAGTTTTTAATTCAAACAAATGTTTACTTATATACATCATATACATTGTATACAAAGTCAAAGTGGCAATGCATTTTTCAACATAGTCAATGTAAATAATAAAAAAATTAAAATAAAAAATAGTTTACAAACAAAACAATAAACGTTGCCAGTGTGTTCAGAAAACATGAGCCATTTACGTAAGTGTATTTCACCATTGGGTAATTTTAATTCGAATAATGATATATTTAATGAGCGATTAAAATTTTTAAATTCTTTTTCGGATGATTGAAATTTTTTGGGATCCATATTCTGAAAAAATTCTGGTCCTTTTAAGCAGCATAATTCTATAAAATTGTTGTTTAACACTAATGGCCACATTCCCGGATCTTGATATAATTCAATATCAAGTTCAATAGTATGAATATTCGAATTAAAATTCATTGCAATCACTGCATTTTCTGCTGTAGAATCATTGTCAACATTATTTTCATAAAAATTATTAGTATCAGATTTTGAGTTTTCTATTGTAGAACAACTGTTAATATTATTTTCAGAAAAATTTAAACTATCAGATTTTGAAGTCACTATTGTATTAGGCATTACACTATTACTATCATTATTCATGTTTTCAACATGAATATAACTATTATTTAGAACCAAATCATTTTTATTATTTTTATTAGTTTCTACTCTATTTGCACTGTTGATAGTTTCAAAAAAATTAGTTAATTTAGGTAACTTGCTTACTGCATCTTCGGCCTCCTTCTTTAATTTTCGTTTTGCATAACCACTGAGATAAATCCTTTTTTTATCAGACATTTTTAAATTGCAATAGTTTTTGGCACACACTAGTAACAAACTAAACTCACGAACTCGACTAAAAACTAATTTAATAATTTAATATCACGACAGTCGACTGAATACCTACTAGTGTACCGTGTACCGATTGTACTAATAATGCGAAACTGACCATCAAAATGTACCTATGTTAAGATAAATTGTTATCATAACAATATAAAGTGCTTTTGACCAACTTTATCTTAAAACTTAATAGCTTATTTTATCGATTAGAGAATAATCATAAATTCCATTACGATACGCGACTAACGAAACTACGTAACCACTAACCAGTAATATCATACAATTATTTCAAAATGCCACTTTAATAATTAAATATTAACAGGAGCCCGGGGCCCCAAATAATATCGGGGCCCGGGGCTGCAGCCCCCCTAGCCCCCCCCTAAGTTGGGCTCTGTGCATTATGGTATACAAAATATTTACTTCGTATGTTTAAACTGTCGTATATTTCACATGTACACGAAACTGGTTTACTTTTGTGTGATGGGAATATTGTTAATTACTTAATCTCTCTTCATATTGTAGTTTTTCCATATATGTATGGTCATTACTACAGATCATGATATCAGTTACGTAAACTAAATATTTCTTAATTGCGTTTAATTGTTTTTCTACGCCCAAATATGGTTATATAGGTATCTAATATATTGGAAATATTCATTTTGTATATTTATTTATTATTAACGGGCTCGGAACCCTATAGAACAATACAATTTATAGAATAAATAACTTTGAACAATATAGGATAATCATTAAAGTAAATGAATCACCGACAAAATATCACCAGTATGAAATATAGAAGTAATTTAGTTAGAAATAAATGATTTTATATAATTCAAATAGCAAAGCCTATAATATTGTTATATGAGAATACATTATAGTAGAATTTATTAAAAATTATAAAAATATATATATTAATTATTAATGGAAGTATATATTAAATTAAATACCTTAAAGATGATCTTCAAACTCTTGATTATTATGATCTGCTACCAACTATTTTCTTTACTCGTTCAGCCCAATTGACTGTCTTATTCTTTTTTAATTGGTGTATTTGGATTTAACAAATGCGATAATAATGTACGTGATATTTTACCGGCGATATTTTGTCGGGGTAAACAAACATTCATATGGATCAAATTAACAAATGGTAATGAAAGATTAAAGTATGAAACATAAAATATATTATAAACTGTATGGAACTTCGATTTTTAGTATTTAATAATTACGTAATAACACTTAGAATTATACAATCAAATAAGTCATTTGGTGAGTTTACAATGCGAGTTTTTAGAACGGTGTTTCATCTTTGTGTATAGTAGATATAGTAATATATTTGTTGACATCCCGTCGCGAAGCTCATATAATTCTATTGGCCGCGCGACACTGGCGTACGTGCGCTACTGTGAGCGAAGCTCCTAAATTGGCTAAATTAGTCTTTTATCGGTACGAAGATAATAAACTTAGGTGTAAGTCGTGTAAAGCAAAAAATAACAATTTATATGGATGTCGATTTTTTTACCGTGGTATATCTTAATGCATGGAAGCATCAAATTGCCTAGACGTCCCTATGTCATATAGTGGTACGAAGTTTAGTTTTGACATGACGTACACCTATAATACCCACACTAATAATAATAATAATCAAGACCATTTAGATTGATCGAAAGCGTTAACAAAATATAAATTATATTATTAATTAAGCGTTCCACGTTGGATTTAATATTATTTGACCAAATACAATGTTCAGAGTTTCAGGTACTTTCGACAATAATTTCACCTGTATTATAATTGATTATGGTTTTACCGTGAAATAAATCATAATATTTATGTCGAACAATTTCAAACATATAACGTGAAATTATTTATTATTACATATTACATATTATTATGTCCATTAAATTATTAAATCATAAAGGATGTAAGCAGTGAAATTTTTTTTTCTAAAGTGATTAGAATCGTCTATACATAATTATAAATCATATAAAAACAAATTTCATCCTTTAACATGTTATGAATTCAAGAAGATAAAGAATTTATAAGGCTATAAAGCGAATGACAGTGTAGATAAAAATAAAACGACTACAACGCGTCGGACTAGGTGCTGGTCGTCGCTACTCACTTCTCGCGTAAGCAATATCAAATGTGCTAGCCAAATAAGTTGTCCCCCTCTATGACGCTAAGCTATTCGAAAACAAAAGTTGCACCCAAGTAATTTCAAAATGTGTTGCACTGTAGTGGCACTTAGTTCGATCGTATTATGATATGCCGATAACATAATAAATTAAAAATTGACTGTCAATTGATGGTTTTCCATGAATAGTCAATTAGTAATCAGTGAATAGCGTACGACACCAATAAAACGATAACAAAAACTACCTATTACTTTAAATATTTTATAAATAAAAATAAAATTTTAAAAACTATTTATTATGCAACTATTAGACTTAATTTATCAAGTATATTCTTCCTTTGAATTTAAAGTGTAAGCAGTGCTTAAAATGCTTACATGCACGCTACGACCCTTATTTAATACATTAATGTGTACAGTTCACATCAACACAAAACGCGGTTCTCTTGGGCCAAGACTCCTGTTGACTCGTACAGTAGTTCCGTCTGTGTGTATAACGTTACAGATGAGATATTGTGTAATATGGTGTATAATTTGACACTGTCAATACAAATGATAATAATAACAATAATAATGCGTGACTACCACTATATCAGAATAATATAAATATGACCGTGCGAGAGGTAATAGCTCAGTAACGACTCGTAATGATAATGACATGCGAGATGATTGGATTGTCAGCATCAACAACGGCGGCGTTCACAAACGGAACAGTAGGTTTTATATACCTACCGATTTATTATCGGTTTTCAACTGATTGCGTGCAACTGTGCTTGCAGGACGAATTTCAGTTTTAATTGCGTGACTGCACGGTATAATAAACGATGTATTTATTTATTTATAATTATTAAAATTAATATTTTTTGCCTGAAGCTCTACATTATATTAAGTCTTGTCGTTTTGATATAACTCATTCACTAAATGATAAGTAAAGTTAGTCTACCACGTCACATATATCTGGGAGAACGTCATCAGATGCACTTGAGCGTATACCTACATTTTTGGACATTCGAAAATACAATAACGAAAGCGAGTCCAATTATTATTATATTATCATATGACGAATTCTTTTCTTAATTTTTAAATATAGTATATCTTTGTCTGAATTACTTGACACGTTGTAAAAGATTAATTTTCAACGCGAATTCGTACAAAACGAACGGCCTGACATACGGAGGTAGACGGACGCGGACGACCTTTTTCATAAGTTCCGCGCCCACTAAACGTGGATTGATAGACCGATGGTAATGGCAGTGAGTGATTTAAAAATATTTTAGACGCTCGCGTCGCTGATAAAAGCTCGTTCATGAACGACGTTGTTAATAGTATGTAAATATTTATATCATTATACATTATTTTGTTTTGGAATAGAATAACGTTGTATGTTATTACTACGAGTGAATTGGGATAAAGGAGAATCGATATAATTTGAGATCATATTATGTTAATTAAATACTTAAATGTGTTGTAAGTCGCGCATTTGTGCGTTATTGAATGAACGTTTCCGATCTATACATATATATGTGTGTGTAATTACCTACTAATTATGCAATAATAATGATTCGCTCAAGTACCTGATGAATAATGAATGATATGTATTTAAGTATTATTATCATTACATTAATGTGTATTAGTTTGAATGTCTACTATTCGATTTCTCTTCTGATTACATATCAAATAAAACTTAGGTTTTGGGTTAGTGAATAGATTTGTTCTAACAATGCGATTGGTTTTACACAATAGTTGTATTCCGGGTTACGTATAAATTGATTATGATATTGAGAACGGAGTACCATATTCTAGTGTATAATGTGAATATAATATGAATTGATCTAGATAAAATAAATACGAGTATATATTATGTAAAATGGTTTGGTGATTATTGGGTACCCAAATTTCATTTATTGTGGTTATAATATAATATGAATATGAAATTGATCTAATAAATGTGAATTCATAAAATTAATTTATAAATAGCCAATTAATAGTACTAGGTGTATTTGTCTATATTGTAAATTATTCTTTACCTACGTCAATAAATCATATT
Organism: Melanaphis sacchari; assembly: GCF_002803265.2. Lineage (NCBI taxonomy): Eukaryota > Metazoa > Arthropoda > Insecta > Hemiptera > Aphididae > Melanaphis > Melanaphis sacchari. Next base: position 63,218 of record NW_020270488.1, on the reverse strand, counting down.
TTAAAACACCCCTTATGCTTTTTATAATACATATATTATATAGATTGAATTATTTTCTTTAAAAAAACAAAAAATTTTACATCATAGAAAATGTTTTTCAAAATTTAATAAAAATGTTTTTGCACTTTTCACACTTAAAATTTTGTTTGTGGTTTTTTAATGAATATTTCATTTTTGAAATGTAATAAATTTACTATTGCAATATTTACACTTACGTTTTTTGTTTAAACTTGGGGTCTTCCCACATTTAGATTTTTGAGATTTCAGAGTCAATTTGTTACACGTCGGTATTAAAGATAAATATTAAAGAGTGGGTTATTTTAAAAATTGCTGAATATTTAAACTACTTTTTAGCAAAAACTTTGAAACACTTAAAATAATTAAAACAATAACATTTATTACTAATTAATATAATAAAATCAGCTAAAATAGTAACTTTAAATCAAATTAAAAATTATTAAATTGTTAAAATAAGTAAATATTTTTACTAGTAGATATGAAAAAATTAACAGAAATTCATCTCTAATTTACTTGAAACTATAAAAATGCGGTTTATAATAATAATATACAGTAGAACCTCGATTATCCAAATCTCTGTTTACGAACCCTCTATTATCTGAACTACAATTAGCGTATCTGAACGTTCTATTATCCGAATGTTAAAACTCGTCGAAGCACTCGTATTGATAATTTTGTCAAAAAATAAAATAAAAATAATATGTTCCCATGTACAGTGGCGTCCCTAGACCCTTTTATAGGGGGGGGGGCGAACTTCATACATCACATATATAATTATATATATATATGAAAATACACCAATTACTAGGTGTTTTACCTGATTTAACTCGGGGTATGTAATGTCATTAGGGCATCTGACATAGGCATAGTTATAGATACAAAACATTTTTGGTTAAATACGCGATATCACTATATCAGCGTACTTCTATAATTTTTTCTTAGTATTATATTTTAATATAAATTATGAACATTTTAAGAAATAAAATAGAGGTCATGGAGGGGGCGACTGCCCCATTCGCCCCCCCCCCCCCCTTGAGGACGCCCCTGCCCATGTATGTAATGTACTTTTAATAATGTAATTTATGTAATATAATATTAATAATAATAACAATAAATGTGTAATATAAAATATTTAACTGTGTTTTAAAAATGTATAAATTGGGTTTTTTTAAATTTCCATCATCCGAACTTTTGCGTATCCGAACTAGGTGTGGTCTTAATTAGTTCAGATAATCGAGTTTCTACTGTATAATCATTGTACTAAGCAATAATAGTTTAGGTATGCATCTCAAAAAAATTAATATATGTACAACCGTTATAGGAAGAACAACGATTCATGTAAACGAAAGTTGGGAGAACATCCGAGACTCTCGCCAGTGAGACGCGCCAATTTGTGAGCCAATTGACAAGGTGCAGGGGTTTGTGTGGTACCCTAAGAGTAGTGTTAAAAAGTTAATGTTAAAATTTAAAAATAATATTTTACAGAAATGTACACTTACCGACCAATTGAAGTAATTATGAGTCAACTTGAATGTAAATCTTTGTATTACATCAGGTGGAAGTTTAAGTGTGTCTTCTATCACTTCATAATGTGTTGGAGATACAGTACCTTGTTTTACTTGTTGTGAAACTAAAAAGAATTCATACCTGCAATTCATAATATTCAAATATCAAACTAATTGCGAGCTTACGGTGACACTACTTTTACCTAAACATCGTACAACAAATATAAATAATGTAATTAAACTTAACATGTAAATATAAAAAAATAAATAAAATTCAAAGAAATTATATTACTTAAATACACTTTGAAAAAGTTCTTATACTTTTCAGTAATATTATTCATGTATAGGTAGGCCAAATAGACACCAGTCATACCTTTAGAATAATGGGCTCCACTTAGATACTATCAATATAACCACGATTATTCAAATGTACTCTAGTATGTATATAGTATATGGTTAAAACTCGTCATAAATAACTCAATAAAATATAATAAAAATACATTTTTCTTTCATGATATTCACTCGTGATTATTGTTTTGTCATTTATTCATTGTGTAAAAATAAAAATTAATAAAAACGAAATAAATAATTAAAAAGTCGGTATTTCGTATAGGACATAGATAATATATTATTATTTATTATACTAGGGGATTATTTTATCGGACAACAATTATTATTTCAAAATGTATTAACGTATTTAAAAATATTTTTTCACATTAAATCTCGTTAGAATAATACATTAAAAAAAATTTTATTTAAATATTTTTATTGTTATACATTTTTATAGGTTTCTTACATTTTTAAATGACAAAATAAATTTTTAAATTCATATTTTATAACAGAATATTTTTCGGAGTAATTTAATACTTAAAAAATTAAAATTCGAACTAGTGGTTAAATGTATAAGTATTTAAAATGTATATGTGAAAAATAGTAAACCGTCATATTTTATCTTGTGTATCACCGTATCATTTCGTTAAATAAAACTTTAAATAATAATTATAACTCATGAATTCTCATCCGAGGTAGATGATTTTTATGTATGGATGTACCTGAAAAATATTTGATAGAGTATGTTTTCATACACAAAATTAAAATACTTAAAAAATATTTCAAAAAAAAATTAATATTTTTTTAAAAACACTTTGTTTTATTTCCACTAAGAATTATAAAAAATAAATATATTTTTTAAAATAAAATAAATTATGAAACAATAAAATGTTGTTTAATAAAATAATCATTTTGAATGTCTATGCAATACCTATTATGCATACTGTAATATATTGATATAACAAATACTTAAAAATAAAATATATAAGGCATGATAAATAATTACATTTTCAAATAAAACATAATATTATATTATTATCAGTTATCCAGTATTATTAGTTATCATTAATTCTTACAGAGCTGTAGAATGATCACTTCACATTTATTTCTAATGCGTGCCGAATAAATCTATAATTATATTAGATAAGAATCCTACATATTTACTATTAATATTGTTATAATTTATTTATCTCGACAAATACATACTTGATAGTTAAGTATTTAATATTCATTTATTTTACGATTTAATACTTTTTAAATTTACTTAAATTTTTATGACGATAAAATTTAAAACTCTACATTTTGATTTGGGGTCCCCGTAGTAGTGTAGGGCCTTTGTTCAAGACGGGTTTTATGTATAGCTTACTTGGTTGGGTTTGTCACAACACTATCTATAATTGTCCCGGGTAAAGGATTTTCAGGACCTCTTCTACCGGGTACAAAAAACTTCGATTCATTATTTTTTGTAACCACAATAAACGCAAATGGGACAGAATTTGGTCCATAAAATCTTTCAAAAGTAGCCTAAAAAAAAAAAAAATAATAATTGCAATATAAATTATACTTTTTTTTAATACTCGTACCTGAAAAAGTTTAACTTCTGCCGTACGGACATGAAATGATTGGCCTTCTTCAACACCATCTCTATATATCATAATAGAAGTAGGTAATGATCCATATTTAGTATTATATCTCCACAAAGCCTCTAAAAATATTAAAATAATTTTTAATGCATATGTGCCATGTAATTAATATACGCTATTTCATTATGATAGTTTTAATTTAATTATATTTTTAATTTTAAATAGGTCAACCTAGGTTATAAGTTATAACTTATAACTACCTATAAGTTTGTAATTAGTATTGCCTAGTAAATTAAAATGTAAATCTTGTACCCACATAGCAAAACAATGTTATAAAAGTGTTTTAAAAATATTATTCTATAATATTGTGATTTAAATGTTATTAAATATTTTAATAATGCATTACCTATTTTGCTGTATTATATAGTAATATTAATTATCATGATACCAATACTATAATATATATTACTATTACATCATGTGAAAAATAAAATAAATTAACATAGTTTTACTTCTCGTGGTACGATTGTGTAACCGATGGGTGGTTCAGTGGTTAGGTTGGGTTTTACGATATCAAGTGACAAGTAAATAATAAGCACTATTTTAAAAAAATGGAAAATTCTATATATATAAATTTATAAGTAATAATAATATACTTATATACTTATATAACATTATGTTAGTACTGATTCGTGGACTATTATTTCTTGGTTAACGGTTAATAATGTTAATTTAAGCTGCTATAATTTAATATTTATACTAGCCATAAAGTAACAATACTAGAAAGCTATGTATGTTATATCAAAGAATATTTTCTTAATTCATAGTTATACATAATATTATTTTAATTTTATTAAATGAGCGTAACAATTCGTAACGATTCGCCGTGACTTAAAATTTTGTTAGCAGTTAGCATGCCTTTAAAAGTTTTTACTTTTTAGTGATTTCACTATCCGTTTACATTTTTGACGTGTCTTGTTGTCTGATAAAAAGGTGAGTACTTTAATCTGTATAATATACGTTTTTATTGATTTTAAAAGTTATAACTAGGACTGTGAATTTAATGCACTAAAAAACCTTAAAAAAAATGCAATAAAATATACACTTAGAATGCAAAATATGCAATATAAAATGCCAAAAATTATAGTATAAAATACATTTAAAATAGTTTTTGATTTAATTTTATATTTATATTGATATCATAAGATATTATAAATTTAATACATAATATTTTACATGCATAAAAATGTGTTTATTAAAAAAAAAATGTATTAAAAACGTTGATTCGATTAGAATTTTTTATAATGCTATTCATCAAAAACATTTAAAAAAAATAAATGTTTATGTATCTTTTTTTTTGTTAATAATTAAGTTTTTAAAGATAGTTAATGGATTTAGTTGATGGAGTTTAATTAAAAATACCGGAAAATGAACTAAAAAGAAAAATATGACTTAAAAATGTGAAAAAATGACCTAAAAATTTAAAACGTCAAAAAATGTAAAATAAAAGTTTCATAAATTAATTCTTTGTTACATAGTTCAAATTTTGTACTTACAAAGCTATGTTTCACAACCACAAAATAAAATGTTTCATAGCCCTAGTTACAATGTTATATTATTTAATCAATTATTTCATAAGTAGGTATAATATAAATTCATAAATATAAAAACTTTAATTGATCTTTATTTGACAATACAAATTATCAAGCCATGTATATATATATATATTTAATATACAAATTGTCTTGGGTACTTTTAATATGAAATTATTTATTATTTTAATTATACCTAGCTTATTGTAGTTTGTCACATATTACTATTTATGATTTCATGAATTTAATAATTTTGGTATATTAATTATTAAGTGTACTTATAATTATGTATTGCATTTCTTTATTTTTTTTATAAAAATGATATTCATAAATTTATGTATGATGCTAAAAAAAATACCCATTTTACTATTTTTCATAATTATTATACGTTTGGTTTTTTTTATTCATGTATAATAAATAGATAATTAAATTTTACAAACTATTACCTTCATAGATAGAAAAAAAAAGTGACCAAGAAAATGTATACCTATATGAGCATATGACTATTATAATTACATAATATAATATTTATTATATTATAATATATTATGTAATTAAATTTTATTGATCATAATATTTAAAAGAAAATTAAACTTACTTAAAAAAAAATAATTTGAAAAATTACCTTATATAGTATTATAAATTTTAATATAGTACATATACCTAAAGCATATGATTATATTTTAATTCATTAGTTTTTTTCAATTATTATCATTTATTTATTCTTCTATGGTATGAAGATTTATTTATTAATATATTACTAAATAATTGTTTAGAAAATGTCAAGTACAAGATTTCAAAGAAAAAAAAATTAAAGAAAAATTGGACACCATAGTTTATATCAATGGTTATAGTTCTGACAATCAACATAAGTAAAAGAAAAAAACACACATTCAATCTCTAGTTCTACCAGAATTATTGGAGTATTCTTCGAGTATTCCATTATAATCAATTCAACCTCATAAAATCATGCTATCATCAAAATTTCTTATTGATCCAAATACTCATCATTCACCTATAATACCAGTGAATCATAATACTGAACTATTTGGTTTACAAGAACTACTTCGTGTTTTATTTAAAGAAGAATTAGCGCTGTGGACAACCTCTTTCAAAATACCAAAAACTATTTCTGATGCATAACTAAAAATTCTTAAAAATCATGATTGTTTTCAAGATTTGCCAAGTGACAGCTGTACTCTACTGGTAATTAACTTATCATGTCTTAATTTACGTGAAGTAAATCCAGGAATCTACTATCATTTTGGTTTGGCTTAAGGAATAAAATATTTTGAACGACGTGAAACAAATGAAATAAATATTGTGATTGGAATTGATGGTCTACCTCTTACAAAAAGTAGTAACAGTTAGTTTTGGACTATTTTAGCCTATATTAGGCTAAGCAGCAAAAGTGTGTTTATTGTTGGTTTATATCATAGTATGGAAAAGTCAGGAGATAGTGATGATTATTTAAAAGATTTGATAAACGAAAGTCAGGATCTTATTGTTAATGGTGTACATATTTTTTTGAAAAAAATCCAGTATTTATTGACAGCATCATATGTGATGCACCTGCCTAATTATTTATTTTGAAAGTAAAAGGACATGGTGAATTTGAATCCTGTACCTACTAAATGTATAACAGAAGGAGAGTATCTTAATAACAGGGTTTTTTTTTCCACATAATACCAATCGTTCCTTGAAGAGAACCCATACAAGTTATAAAAATATGACTTATGATAGATATCATACATTTTATGACATTTCAAAACTTTGTGATGACTTGATATGGTGCTATCGTTTCCACTTGATTATTTACATTTAGTATGTCTTGTAAAAAATTAATACAACTATAATTACATAAAGGACCAATTAATGTACGTTTACCTAGTGAAAACATATTAAAACTTTCAAAACAATTAATAGATTAAAAAAAACAAATACTTTGTGATTTTTCATGGAAAGCTCGTGTGATTTAAGATGTTGGTCGCTGGAAAGGTGCAGAACTTAGACAGTTTTTAATTTATACTGGTTTAGTTGTCTTAAAAAACATTGTATCAGAAGATTGTTATAATAATTTTTTGGCACTTAATATTTCAATGATGATATTACTTTCTCCTGATTATGGAGTATCATATGTAAATTATGCACATACTCTTTTAGATTATTTTGTAAAAATGTTCATTTTATTTCTCATAATATTCGTGGGATTTTACATTTAGCTGATGACTATGAACAATATGGAGTATTGAATAACTGCAGTAGGTAGTTTTACATTTGAAAATTTTATGAAGAATCTGAAAAGCGTGGTAAGAAAACATGACACTTGGATCATATAAAAATAGATTTAAGTATTGCTTTGTCAACTAATTATTCACTAAAGTGCAGTCATATTCAAGGTCCTCTTACATCAAACTGTACTGGACAACAATACAAGCGACTATTATTTAATAATATATTTATCAAAGTTGACATCAGAGCAAATAGTTTATAATAATTCAAAACTTATTGTAAAGTGTGTACAATTATACAAAACAGTCTTGGAGAAATTATATCAATTGGCTATTCCTTTAATAAACAAGAACCATGTTATAATACTCAATTAGTTCTTCAGTTTTTGACATATACATAGTAGAGGACATAAGTAAAACATTAAATTGTTGAAAACTAACAAATATTTGTAAAAAAGTTATAATTATCATTTTTAATATAGTTGAAGTGGTTATACCCATTTTTCATATATTACCTTTATAATGATATTATTTACTACAATATATGTTACTAACAATCATTAATTATGTATCTATAATTTTGTATGAAGTTTATTGAATTTTTGCCACTTTTCATATTTTTTTCAAATGTATCCTTATACCTAATATTATTAATTTAATATATTTTTAATAAATGATATGGTTATTGTGAATGTTTAAAAAAATTCTAATTTATAATAATAATAATAATATCTTTTTATATTTTTATAAAAACAAAATGTGTTTATATATATTTCATGCGCAAGCAAAATGTATGCATTTAAAAATTTAATACAAAAACCATATGTTATTCTGAATAAGAATAATTATTTATTAATTAATTGGTAACTATTTTACTCATTACAGTGATTTCTATAAAGCAAAGATTCTTTATTCTAATATTGGTATGTATTATATTGTATCACTCTTTATCATAAAATTGTATTATTATAAATTACTTTATAATTATATATATGTGTATAAACTTAAATATATATATTTAAAAAATACATGATGATTAAAAATTGCAAATTTATCAAATTATTATTTTTTGAAATATCTTAAGATGCCATAAAAGCTGACAATAAATTTCAAGATGTACAAGATGTTAACATTGAAAAATCTATTAAGTCCTAGTTAGGTCAAGCTCTTTTTCGAGAAAAAAGTCGCGTGGTACAAAATAACATTGAAAATATTCAAAATCAATAATTTGTCAAAAGTTTTAAACTTTTTATAGGTATTTTTTTTATTCAAAACAGTTACTTGTTATAATAAAAGTTAATTAATTAATTTTTTGAGCTATCTAGGCATTTTGAAGTCTTTAAAATAGTTTTAAGTAAGTTGCCATTGATGTTTAATTTTATGCTGTTTAAATAAGTAATAAAAAATATTTTTTAAACATTAGCTTTGTTTTTTAATTAAATGAAACTATATTATCTATTGAAATAATAAATAAATTCTTTATAGCAGTATTTAGTATCTAGTTTATAAATTTCAAGAAATTTAAATGACTTGTTGTTTTTTCATAATCAAAGAAAATATATTAATTATTAATATTAAAAATTATACAGTATTTCTAGTTTAAGTGTTCACAGAAATATAGAAAAAATAATTAATATTGAATTATTGTTATGTACTGTACTAAATAAGGAATTTTATTCCGTGAATTAATTAATAAATAAATAAATAAATAAATAAACCTAATGCCTAATGGGATCCTTATTATACTCGAAATACAAATGTTTAAAAAATATTTAAGGTAAATATTAAATTGGTGGCCAAAATATAATACAAAAAAAAATATTTATGTTAAATATTATAATTTTAATATTTTAAAATATTTAAAAAAATATACTTCTATAACTAATAAATAATAATGATATATAAATATTATGATTAAATAAATAATGAAAAATCATATCACATTACTTTCACTCTCAAAAAAGCACAGTACCCCCAGTCTACTCAAACAATAAAATCATTCCTTCTTTCTCTAGCGTCAAATATTTGGATACGACACTTGATAAAAGACTTATCTGGGCCACACATATTAAACAAAAAAGACTCATACTAAATACCAGACGAAGAGCACTCTTTCCACTTACAGGAAAACAATCAAAAATTAATCTCAATACAAAACTGTTTCTGTTTAAAACCCTCCTCAAACCAATTTGGTTATATGGTATTCAACTATGGGGATCAACAAAAAAATCCAATATTTATAAAATTCAAACGATCTTACTACGTATAGGTTAGGTCCTCCGTATGTTTCAAACCACACTTTACATTCAGACTTAAAAATACTCACTGTTCAAGAAGCCAAAAATTCCTATAAATTCTTCCGTGCCCGTCTTACAAACCACTCTAACCCTTTAATCATTGCTCTAAACTCTGAATCTATTCTTGGAAACCCACCTAGAAGGTTAAAGCGAAATTGGAATCGTGACCTTAAATAACTCTAACTCTCTAGCCAAAAGTGTTACCGCTGGGTGATTACTTCATCATGTCAACCATACTAATAATGTAAATCATCAAACATTCTTATTGTAAAATTTATTTATAGATTGTATGTATTAAAAATAAAAAAAAATATTTTGAAAATTTTGTAAACTATTATTAAAGTGAATTGATAATGATTTTATTAAATGATTAAATATTATTACAAAATTATTAAAATATTGTTTTGCTGTGTGGTTAGTTTAATTTACATTATTATTTGATTATGCAATACGAATCTATTCTACCGAATAGAAAGTCTCGCTGTGTATCAAAATTTAACTTATTTACCGAGCTAAAAATGCATAAGTCAATCACACTTGAAAAATACATTATTACTTACTAGTTATTCCGATTGAAAAATGAATAGAGAGTTGCCTTAAATTTTCATAAGGTTTAACATAATTAAAGTAACTTGTATGATTGTCATCCATGGTCGATATTAATGCACCAAATGATTTGTTTTTCTGTTGAGTATCTTCATATATATTACACCCAACTATCATCATCCCCTAAACAATGTTTAAGTACAATCAATTATAATTTAATTTATACGCTATAAACAACTAAGAAATTACCGATTTGGGAATGGGCACTTGCCACGGAATACCTCCAAGTTTACAATTAATTTTAATTGCAATTTTTGTACATATGAACATGTCGTTGTTTTGCACATTCCTTAAAGTGACTACTTGGGATGGTACTGAAAATAAATAATGATGACAAATGCATTTATTTGTATGTGCACAGAATTTTATTAATTCAATAAGATATTATTGGTCAGAAATGTACCAGCTCTGTCAACACATAATTTGCGTTTAATTGTTCCATAAATATCACTGCATGGCGATTTAATAACACATAAAATCAATGCCGGATTCAATTTATCAATTACATCATCGAGATGTTGTATAAATGTATTTGGTCTTTCATCGTTCATGGGGATTCTGAAATATATACTCGTGAGTTTAAAGAAAATAATGAAGTAAAAAAATATTTACATTTCAGGGTTAGGTAATATGAATTCCAACTTTTGTGCCGCCCGTACAATCGTTTTTGAAAATTCTTCAACATCGTGATAAAAGTTCCGAGATGCTAAAATTACCCAATTTTTTACATTCGCAGAGATGAGCATTGGTACAGACGTTGAATGTTTTGACCAATCAGCTTCTTTACCGCCATCATATGTTATCCAACGAGATAGAATTTTTTCCGGTAATAAAACACGACCAGGAACCTTTATGAGATTATTATTTAATGTCAGATTCCATTTTTTCAGTTCTGCTTCAGACTAAATAACAGTAAAATAATTATATTTAAGTTCTAAAAAAAAATATATATATTTAAAATTAAAATAAAAAATGTATAAAACACAAAAATAATGTTAATGATAGGTATTAACAATTTTTATTATCTCTATTAGGCAATATCTTGCTTATAATTTAATAATATATAATTATTTACGTTGGAATTAAAAAATAAATGATCTGAAAAATTTGTAAGTCTTTCTATCCATTCTTTTGGATACACACGAGTATGGAGGATCATATCATTCATTAGTGTGAAATTATTTCTATAATAATTTAAAAAAATATGATTATTACAATATGCACTAATTGAAAATATATAATTTTATTTAATGTTTTTGTTTATTTACCTTAAGGAATTGGTAATACCAACTATAACGCATAATTCTGGTACAAGATACACCAAGTTATCATCAAATCCAAATTGTGGTAGGGATATTTTATTTTTTGCAATCAATAATGGTTGATAATCATCAAGAATAGTTATGTTCCACTTCTAATACAGAAATAAACACATTAATTTAAATTTTTAATAATTAATAAATTAAATAATGTACTTCTTTGTAATATTGCTTGTAAGTTATTTTAGATCGATCGTTTTTAGTAAATTCAGAATTTGGCCTAGCATTTTCATCGATGTCAACAATTATGTACGTTTTATAATTGTATTTGGTCATGACTGTAGTACCAATAACGCTAGTTTTAAAGTTAATCTAAATAATAAATATATCAACTTTAAAATTATTCATCAACGACTAATATACTTCTATCATACAAAATTAAAATGAACTTGCCTCCCAATTTTTGTTTCTGCTTCTATCGACAGAACACTGATAAAAAAGGTCCAATACTGTATCTTGAGGAATTAATTTTGTAGTTAAATTAGCACATAATAAAACGCCACTTTCATAACGATCAATCGTTGCTTCATAACCCCGCCAAAGTTGAAGTTTATGTTGAGCCATTTCAATCTAAAAGCAAATTATAATGTGTCAGAAAAATAACAAATATTATGCTAATAGAAATAGAAATATACTTTGGCATCTAAATCATAAAAATTTCTTCCGATCGGTATAAATTGTATATGTGTTAAACATTTACGCAAGAGCATATTTAAAAATTGAATACTGGCATAATCATAGATTTTTAATACATTTGAGAATTCCACTGTAAATATTATAACTTGACCATCCGATCGACGTGTAGACACGAATTCAGTAGTCTAAATCACAATATTAAAATACGTATTAGAATATTTATAATATTCGTTTTTTTACAATAAATCATCAGCTTACATTTGAATCTAATTTGTTACTAGTAAATAACATTGTTCCATCAAACAAATATACTCCAAGGTATTCTCGATGTTGATCTAATAACTCTGTTTTAGTACTAATCATAATATGCTCATCAATCTCGAAGTCAACATTATATTCGTATAAATACCAATTTTTTGGTGAATTTATAGGAAAATAATTGGCCAATAATTCGACTCTATCCCCAGAAGTTCCTTAAAAATAGTTATAAATATATAAAAATTATGTTAAAACTTTTCCATCGGATAATAGTAAACACTTAGTTTCACTGTGAAAACATTTATTTTCACTTTATTATCTCATCAAGGTTTGATTATAATAATAATAATAATAATAATAATAGTAATATTTAAAAGAAAGTATTTTCTTTACATATATTATACGTCATGATTACATTATATAATATTCAAAAATTAATTTACGAATATAAAATATTATTTTAAATTTAAATATTAAAAATGTTAATTATAAGAATATGTAAGCAATATACATTTTACTCGTTTTATATTACTCATATACGGCATATAGGTACCCGAAATAATCAGATAAATTGAAAAAAAATATCATTTTTCCATGTATATATGTTGTATGCTCGAATTACTGTTTTCGTGTGTAACGGATTATTACATCAAACATTAAGTTTTATTTATTTTAAAATGACAATGATTTTATTATTAATTAATTTAGAGCACATTACAGTAATTAATTTTGATAAAGAATTTCATATAATTAAAGTTTTTAACTTTTTATTAATCTTTAATTAATTTTATCAATTAAAATATTATTTCTTAATTTATTTATTTTTTTTTTTTGTACAAAAATCTTACATACCAATGTTAATAATAATAAATAAAAGATATAAAATAATTTTTGTTTACAATATTAATTTATTTTAAGAAGATTTATTTGATACGCTACTATTAAAATGCTTTATTATTATTATTTTTTTTTTTTTAATTTGGCTTTATTAGAAGAATTACGATCTATACAAAGTACAATAAGTAAAAGTAATAAAAATTTACAGATAATTAACAGGAATAAACACATAAGGAGTAAGTCACACATTTGTGACACCTCTTACATTTATAATATAAAATGCTTTATTTAAAAAAAAAATTTTTTAAGGTAAGACCGTGTAATGCATTATCTACATTCTCTAAATATCCAAAAGCAAAAAAAAAAATTTAAAAAAATTATATCTTACCCTGTCTTTCTGATATTGGTGGACGCTGCATATTTAGAAAATACGGTAATAGATGTTGTTCACGAAATTTTATCCTTAATGATATTACGGAATTCTTTGCTCGGTTTCACTAAAATAGTAGTTTTAGTTTCTTATAGCTCTAATAATAATTCAATGTAAATAATAAAAAAATATAAAACCAATATTTATGCGCAGCAAATAAGATATTATAATACCATCATGCACTGTTGCTCGATCGACATTAGCCAACGATTAAGTAACGCATTAATAATATATTAACGTTCAAGTAGTCGTGTTAGAAATATTAATGATTGATTTTAATTTTTTTTTTAATATATATAATCAGGGCTGTGAATTTATAGGAAAGTGCATTTTTTTTGGTGATTGTAAAACATAGATTTGTAAGTACATAATTTGAATTATGTAATTACGAATCCATCTATGAAACTTTTATTTTACATATTTTTGCATTTTTTAACTTTTTAATTTTTTAGGTCATTTTTTCGAATTTTTAGGTCGTATTTCGCATTTTTAGGTCATATTTTGCTTTTTTTAGTTCATTTTCTAATATTTTTAACTAAATTCTGTCAATTAACTTGTTTGAAAACTTTTTTTATTTTACATAGACTGTATATATTATGTCAATTTTCTTAACTTTTTTATTAAATAAACACTGTTTTGTATTAATATTTTTATATCCTGTACCTAATATTAATATAAATATAAAAATTAAATTATAAACCATTTTAAATTAATTTTATACTATAATTTTTGGCATTTTATATTCCTTTTTTTGCATTTTAAGTGCATATTTTATTGCAATTTTTTGGCATTTTTAATGCATTTTTTAAGGTTTTTTAGTGCATTAAATTCACAGCCCTACATATAATATAGAAAAATTGTAAGTTATGTTTAAAGATAAAAAATAGTTGGATATAGATTCTGATAAATTTATTAACTTTACAATGATGTGTAGTGTTGTTCTATGTCTGTCATCACATTTTGGGACAGTAAAAATTATTTGATTTATTTCTTTAGAAGTAGTTTCTAAGAGCAAATTGTATTTAATTAGTTATGTAGAAGGTCAAAAGTAAAAATTTTCCAAGATTTGTATTAGAAATCAGGAAAAACAACAAAAACAAAATAAGAAAAAGCTTGAACTTTTACACTAAACCAGTTTTTGACAAAATTGATTTTCATATTTTGTTATAATACAAAATGCCATATATCTACGCTTATCCGTTTTTATTATAACAAAATAAAAAATTTTAATTTTTCGTAAACAGGTTTACCGTAAAAATTTTTATTTTTCCTTGATTTAGTTTTTATTTATCTGATTATAAGGGAAATTAAAATGCTAATTAATACTTTTAACCGACCTCTTCCCTCAACGTATTAACTAGATTTAATTTGAATCGGAAACTAATCGATGTTAAAATCGTAACTTTAACTTATTAACTCGTCTAAAGTCTTTTGTAAACAATAACAACCAGGGATAAAAAACGTAATTAAAATATAATGAAGTACCTAATGACGAAGCTTAAATTCTTCGAATTAATCGAATACTTAGTCTACATAAAGCATACAGAGAATCACTTACAAAAAAAAAAAAAATTAAAACCCTTTTTTATTCTATTCAAAACGTCTAATTCCATACTTTTTATTCTCCCTTCTTGTCGTTAGAACGTTAATATAAAAATATATCATAATATTATATTATATTAATAAAACAGTCATACCTGAGTATAAAATACGAGATGCACTGTAACGGTTGAAATCACTACCGCGTAGTTGTGACTCAAAAAAGAGACTGAGTTGGTCTATAGAGCGTACTGGACGCGACAGTGTGACGTGTCGGTAAACCAGTAAGCTCAAATATATTTTATTACGGAATTGTTTGTCAACCAAGTATCGCTGGTTGGGCGTCACTCAATCATCCCTACCATTGTACGGCAAGAAACTCGGCGAACCGTGAAGCCACACAATATTCGTACTCGATTTTGTTTAAATTCAAAATAAATAATAAATACTTCCGAGTAAAATTGAGACTTTTTTGCAGGCATTTATTGCAATTAACTAAATCTGTTAATATATAACAATTTTATATTCATTTAAATGAGTTGATAAAAAATGTATGGATATAGTTAATTAAAAAAATGTAACGTCAATTGTTATTGAAAAATAAGTATGGTATTTAAAATATATTATGTGACATTTAACTTAACTACAAATCATGGAATAATTTCACTCATCAAGTGTTATTAAAAAACAAAACAAAAAAACACTTAATTTCAAAACCTACATTTTTCATTTAAGGTAGGTCTTACAAACCAGTGGCGTATTTTGAATGGTTTTTTTCGGGGGGGGGGGGGGGGGGGGGGGGGTCCAGATACTATAAGTACAAACTTTTTGTTAATTGGTTGCAAAATATCTCTGTTTTAAATCTACTACCGCTAAGCTCATAATTAAAGCGCGGATTTTTATGCACTTAAAAGTATCGAAATATGGCATATAATATGCAGTAAAAATAATGAAAATATGCAGTCAAAATTATGAAAATATGCAAAAATATACAAGAATTTTTTATTTATTTAAAATTTACAATAAAACTTATAATAATTAATTACTTAAATACTTAATAATAAATCATTTCTAAACTTAATTTATTTTTAAAATTCTATTTATTATTAAAATTAATAATCATATGCATTTCAAGTTTTTCTTCTGTGAAGTTGTATCATTTATCGATTAACATATTTTTAAAGACTGAGAACGAACGTTTGACGTCAACCGAAGTTATTGGGGCATATTTGAAGCAACTTAGTATTGTCGGATCTTGATAAAGATCTTCAAGATGAACGTTTTCACTTAATAACACTGAATTAATTTTTCGTAGAATTTTCAGACCTTCATTTTTATTGGAAAGCTCGTTTAATTTTGTTGTAAGTGTTACACCTTTCAATCCAGGAATAGAATGCATTTTTTTCTTTCGTTTCGTCAATTATTATTGAAAAGCTTAGATATAAAGTCATATTTCGAGTTTCCAGTTTTTTTTATGACTATTTTTATCACTAAAAATGCCAAATGAATAGATATAAATTTTAAATCATTCTACTCGACAAAATATTATCCTATACATTTTTTTAAATTTTCGCTTCAATATGCAATAAATTTTGAATTTTGTCAAAATATGCAAAAATATGCAATAACCTTCAAATATGCAGAAATATGCAAAAAAAAATTTCACCATTAGCTTCAAATTATGATAATTCGTGGAGATAACTGACAAAAATCCAAAAATATTAAAAGGAAAAAAATATGCAATGGCATAGAAATCCGCGCTTTACAGTCATAATATACTCATAAAATATTGTAATGAAATATATTTTTTATTTATTTAATTAAAAGTAGAAATTTTTATGTAATTTAAATCATACAGGTATAAAATACCTACTGTAAACATAATTTTAATTAAAAATAAAAGCAAATAATAATATGTTTTAAAATAAATATATATTATATAGACTTTTAAGATCCAATGTATTTATATATTAAAAAAAAAAACATCATTGTAATTAATATTTAAATATACACAAATTTCCGCTGGAAAAACAAGTAACACAGACACATGAAGGCACGGAGCCGCAAGATAAAAATATAAATTGTATGTTTACTGTAATAGGATAATAATAATATGAAATTATTATAGGTACATTATTATTACACATATTTTGTTACCATAATCGGTCACAATAATTTACTAATTATTACTATATATTTTGTTTGTTATATTCGATACCAGTGGTGCTACAAAAATGATAGTTTTATAAATAATTAAAAATATAATAGGATAATAAGTACATTATTTGAAACTAAATTTATTTTCTTTTTGAATTAGTTAATGACTTGATATAATATTAAATTAGTTCATAATGAATCATATATTATTATTTGCCAAATTCCTTACAAAATTTATCAAAGTTAAATACTTTTTGGATTTTTTTTTTTTGGTTTTGGGGGTGTCCAAACACCGTAGACACCCCCCTCCCCAAAATACGCCACTGGTGCGAACCATCTACCTATTTTAATTATTAAAGGCGTAGATTTCAGATTGATCTCACTTTCAGATGAATTTCAAATGTATTTGCTCCAGCTGCTTATCGAGTGATGGATGTGTCACTGACCCTCTTAATATTTTATCGAATTATTCATTTCAATGTACCTATTATTATTATTATTTTTAATTTATGTAGTATTTGGTAAAAAAAAAAAAAAGTAATTATAATTAGGTACCCAAATATTATTTTCCATTATTGATGTTATTTTATTATATTGTATTTAATTTCTTACGAATAATGACTTATATGTTTAAAACCATATATATTAAATTAAATTAGTATTATTTTAAGATTTTATAACTATATTATAATATACTAAATATAATTTAAGGAGTTCAAGTTTATTTTTCGAATAGAATTTTTAAAATAATGTAATTTTAGGAGGAGTTAGCACACATTTTGATTTGAAATGCAATCCGCATCGCCTGTCTCTTCAACATGCAAATTAATTTTTGACATATTTTCTAGAGAAAAATTGATTGAAGTAATAATTGACATAATAACAAAATTAAAACAAACGAAATTTTATTGTACGTGTACTAGTTATAAATTTATATTATAATTGTGATTTAAATTAGTACATTGAAGTCAAAAAAATCATCTTAATTGATAAATTTATTAATTGTTCTAGTATATCTTACTTAATTTTATTCAAATCATTTAATATTCCTGTAAATTTTTGCACTATTGGCAAAAGATTTCACAATCAAGGCCTGCTAAATCGATTAAAAGCGTACTGGTGTTCATAAATCTTATTATACATACACATTCTAATCTATATCATGCATAATACATTTTATTTTATTTGAAGTTCTACGTGTTTATTATCTGTAAAAACCACATGATCGATAAACTACAATATTTCATGTATATCTTAAATATATTTTAGACGTAGTTCCATGAAACTCAACAATAGTAGGTACCTATCCTTCATCCAGTAGTGATACCTTGGAGACGTCTAATCAATTATGTGCAATATGAATCACATGCCACGGACGCATAGTTCATTTCATTTTGATTTTTTACGTGAAGCCAAAAAAAAAAGGAAAATCTTAGGTTGTTACACGTAAAAAACTTTATTTTAGTTATTCATATATTTTTTCAGCACTTAGATTTTACACAAATACGTACTTCCGAGCTTATACATTTTAAATAATATTAATATTAAAGTATATAATATTTTAACATTTTAATACAGTCCATTATTAAAAAGGTAGCAGACATTAAAAACCTACAAAGTTATATTAAAAAAATAATTATAAAGAATATGATTAAGTGATATATAAAAAATTCGTTGGGAAGGTATGAGAGGTCAAGTCCCCATGAATTCTGCCACTCCCACTTGAATACTTCACAAGTACCTATCGCCCTGATGAGTACAAAGTGAGTCACTACTGCAATGGATGATTAAATTTGAATTCATTAATACAGCATTGCATACAAAACACGACCCTGATTGAAACGACATATCAGCATGCATTAATTTCTGAAAAACATTTATGTTTTAATGTATACATGTAGGAAATAATGAAGCAGCTAAATAATATTTTTCAATTATAACTAAAAACAACATGGATACATCCATAAACACTTAAATTTAAATAATTACCTATTACTAACGTAAGAAAAAAATTCAACTTAATGAACAATATATAGTTATATTCTAACGGTCAAATCCGCACCAACACGAGCATAGAAACGAGCTGACAAGGTTACAACTTAAAACATTTATATTCTTTAATAACGCACTGAGTTAATGACTTGCTCATCAATTTGGACGTAAAACACAATAAAAATTGATAGGCTTACCCGTGTGTCAAAGGTAATAAAACTCGCTATTATACCTCTAAGATACGGAATAACTACAGATATTTTTACTACTAACAGATTGCCACAACATTTACCATATTATTAAATATTAATGACATTTAACAAAAAACTACGTAAGTTTTCGACATCATTCAACTATAAATTACAAGTTAGTAAATAACTAAAAATATAATATTTAAATCTAAATAATTTAAATTCAAATGGGTAAAAATATAAACTTAACTCAATTAAAAAACAATATCATTAATTAGTTTTATAGTAATAAAAGTATACATATACGTTATATAGACATATAGGCAGTTTTAATATAGGTAAAGTATTATTTTTAACACCGGTCAAAAAAAGCTTAACGGTTACAATAGAATAATTAACTAGTTAAGTCATAAAACTAAAGAAAATTTTTTATTTTGCGTGAAATTTTGGATTTGTTAACTTAAACGTTTAATGGTTATTGTAAAATATAATACCTATTATGACTAAAACTGACGAACAGAGTCGGCGATTAACCCAAAATAATGTATAGGCGTTTTAAAAAACAATCGTTTCATGTTTGTGTGTAATATATTTATCTATATTTATACTGTTCTAACGGTTTTTAATACGTTCGTAGATTCTTGAACTTAAGTGGTGTGTATATTCAAAAAAAAAATTAAAAAAATTAAAAAAATATTATCGAAATATTTTTGTTGTTTTATCGGTACCAAAAGCCATACTAGGTATAACAAGTGAAATGTATACCTATAGTATAAAATATTCTTGCGTACCCCGCGCGATTCGTTAATACCTATATTATTGCTTACAGTAATCCGTTTCTCAAAACCATCGACACGATCAAGGGCGCCGGGGCGCGTATATGGATAGGAAAAAAAAACGCGGACGGCCGGCTAAAATCTTACGCCCACGACGACGACGCCGCCGTGATTCGAACCCGGGTGAACGCCGTTTGAATTCGACCGTGTTCGCCCGCCGCGTCTCTTCTTCTCCGATCAACCGCCCAATCGCGAGACAAGAAACAGGTTCTCTGTCCGGCGTCTCGCGAGCGACGCGTCTGAACGCCGCGACGACCAATCGCGGTCTTCGGCACGGACCGGTTTCTATCTTGTCCGCCGCGTACGCGAACGTCCGACTGCCGCCGCCGCCACCGCCGCCGCCGCCGCTCACGGAAAACCGACGTCGTCTCGTTCCGCGTCGCTTTAATAGTGCTCTGCAGCCGATAATTGAACGATTTTTGTCTTTTGTTTTTCCCGTATTTGTTTTATCGCGCCCGTGCCGTGTCTCGCGCACTCGAACGTCTCGATTTCGAATGTCCAAACACTCCAAACACGTGGTTTTCGTATTTCTTTTTACAATCGCACGGTCGCACGTATTTACATGATATTATTATATTGTTATACGTTTTGTGTGACGCGAGCGTCACCATCCGGACCCCTTGCACACCTGTTACAACCGCACGAGTGCACGACCTATACGGATTTCCACAATAGTCGTAAGTCTTAAGTAGGTATTTTACGTATTTTGGTTTTTTTTATTTTTTTTTCTTTCTAATTCCACCGCTCGTGCATTTTGTATAAGTGGTAAATATACCTAATTAACTTACGAGTAGTTAATTGAATGAATATTAAATTATTTAATTAAACTAGAAATGTCTTATTCATGTCGGTTAGAAAATCTTTTTTTGCTTGTTCTGATAGTTTCTTTAATATTTTCATCACAATTGACTTGCTGTTTAATTTAATTGCACGTCAAATTTTTATTTTCGTTTTTTGAAGTAACAACTGTTTGCTTTTTAAATAATTTACACTAGTTTCTACTTCTAAAATAATACTTGGATAAATTGGATAAAAATGGACAAAATTCGAGTTGTTCATTAAATATTTAAAAAAAAAAACTACATGAATAAATAATTTATTAAATATTAAAATATTTAGAACAGTGGTACGACAAAATAGTTACTAAATAATATTCTTAGTTCTTTATTTAGATAATTCATATCATATAATAATTTATGTATAATTTATATAATTCATAACTTTTATGTAATACATTAATATAATATTTAAATTTCACTAAAAAGTAAAATTGTTTGTATACAATTTTTTTATAATTTATTCACAAAAAAATTAATATATAAGTTCACCATTAGAAATTGAATCTTGTATTAATTCATTATCATTATAAGGTAGGTATAGAAGAAATTATCAGTTTTAATTAACTAAAATTCATAAATGACTCCAAAAAAAAAAAAAATCTTCCTGATAAAAATATTCTAAACAAACTTGATCATCGAATTATAATAATTTTATTTCCTAAATATAATATTTTTTTAAAGTACATTTTAGATTGTTTTATAATTTGATATAGATGTAAAATAAATTATAATTTTCACAGAAAACATTTTAAAAATTACAGAATTTACAAATAAATTGATTTCAATAATTTATACCTAATCTGTAGCTTTTATTTGATTTTTTGACTAGTTGTTTAAAAAAAGAACCAACAAATATGTCATTCCAACAAGTTGACTTTGCGCAATACTGGAATACATTACAAGAAACTGTTAAGAATATTTTATCATTAAACACAGTTACTATGGAAGCATGGAATAAAAGTTTCAATGATGTTTTCATTTTATCTATATCCTACCCATCTTCTAACAGTAAAAAACTTTATGAATCAACTAAGTTGTTGCTAGAGGAACATGTGCTTGAATTATTACACATTGTTCAAACTGAAAATGGTTGGAATCTGTTACAAATGTATTATATGTATTGGCAGCAGTATAGTCAATGTATCAAACACCTAAATTCATTATACCGGTATGTATTTTGTTATCCAACAATACAAATTAAAGTATATATGACGTATAAATGCATTTATAGGTACTTCAATACGCATAATATGCAGCGACATGGGTGGAATGGAAATGAGTTAATGTATAGGAACATAGGATTGACTGATACGATTTATATGGAGATCAAAGAACTGGGACTTGATGTATGGAAGTGTAATATGATTTTACCACTGAAAGACAGTATTTCCAAATTAATATTAGTTGAGATTGATAAAAAAAAACATAGAATTTCTAAAACAACATCTTTGAATACCATTACTGGTGTTATTAACTCATTTATTGAAGTCCAGAAGTCCGGGAGAAATCAACTAGAAGTAATTATTTATATTTTTTTGTCAAAATAGGAGAAACATTCTTAAAGTATAATTCAAATCAAAACAATTTTTATTTAGTTGTATCAAAGTTATTTAGAGCAACCATTTTTGGAACAAAGTAAAAAACACATTAAACTTGAAGCTGCAAGATTGCTACAAGAATTTACGGTGTCGGAGTATTTAGTTAAAGTATTGCAATACATGAAAGATGAAGATTTTAGATCAAAGAGATATCTTCCTGATAGGTAAGAGTTTAATATATTGAAGCTACAATGATACAAATAATAATTAATATTTTATTCCAGTACTTATAACACAATACAATTAATGTGTTATCAACATTTTGTTATTGATCATTTTAATTTGATACGAGAGGATTCAGTAGCAATCATAAAGGAAGAACAATTTTATGACATGAGAAACATTTATGTACTTTTAAACAAGGCTAATTATGGATTGAACGAAATAGCTGATATTTTTAGACAACACTTAGAACAAGATGGAATGACAGTTATTGAATCTCTAAAACAAAAACAAGTATGAATTGAACAAACATTTTTAAGTAAAAATTACAATAAATAACATATATCATTTTTGACGTATGTATAGGTTTATCTGCATTTTATTGAGGCACTAATAGATTTTCATAAAAAAAACGAATCCATAGTTCTAGATGTGTTTAATAATAATATTTTATTCATTGAAGCTCTTAATAAAGCATTTACAACAATTGTTAACTATCAAATAGTAGAAAATCAACGATCAAAGTCCCCAGAATATTTATCAAATTACTGTGATATGTTATTAAAAAAGTCGTATAAAAGCATAAATGAGGTTGAATTTGAAAACAAACTATTACACTGTATTGCAATATTTAAGTGTTTAAATGATAAAGATATATTTAAAAATATGTATCAAAAGCAGCTGGCTATTCGATTAATGCTTCAACAAAGCCAGTCTACTGACGTAGAAAAAAGAATGATTATCAAATTACAAGTAAATTAATCAAATGTTTTTAAATATTTATATGATGTTAATTAAGAGTTTGATTTTTTAGGAAGTTAATGGTTACAAGTTTACAAGTAATTTACATAAAATGTTAATTGATATTAGAGTATCAAAAGGATTAAATGCACAATTTCATAATGAATTCCTTGAAGCAGCTAGCGATAAATTAAATGTCTCTTTTTCTACGTATGTGTTAAGAAGTGATGTTTGGCCTTTGAATTCATCTACTACATCATTTGTTTTACCTAAACAACTAATATCTTGTACACAACATGTAAATATTTAAATATATATAGTTGATTAATAATATCTGTTAACACAGCCTTATTTATTTTTATCAGTTTGAAGTATTCTACAAAGAAAAATTTAATGGAAAGACGTTAACATGGATTCACCACATGTCTCGAGGTATGGTTACATATTTTGTTAAATCATTATAACACTATTATAGTTTATTGGAAATCATTTGTTTATTGTATCAATAGGCCAATTAATATTAAATTATTTACAAAAAACATATACTGTTAAACTAAATACATTACAAATGTCAATATTGTTACTATTTGAAGACTATGATACATTGAAATATTCTGATGTTTATGATTTACTTCAAATAAACAACAATGAACTTAGACAACACATTGATAGCTTAGTCAATTGTAAATTATTATTGCTCGATGATGATGTAAGTAAACTGATTATAATTTTTATTATTTCTAACACTATTAATAATTTATCTATTTATTATTTTAAGATTATTAAATTGAACATGGTATTTTCCAATAAACATACAACATTCCATGTAAATTTAAATATCCAAAAAGATACACAACAAGAGATTGAACAGAATGTTAAAACCACCAAAGATGATCATAAACTACAGTTACAGGCCACTATTATCCGAATAATGAAAGTGCGTAACACATTGAGACATAAACTACTTGTGAATGAGGTAAGCTAAAGTTGATTATTGTTATTTAATTTAACTATAACATGAATGGTGGAATGTAAAATATGTCAAAGTGTGTAATGCAGTACTATTCACCACTTATCGAATTCGAATAAAAATAATAATGAAAATAAATTTGTTTATTTGGAATCAGATTGACGTGAAATGAATTTATGTATAAAAATTAGATTTCTATCTTAAATATATAGAAAGAAGCATTATCACATAAAAAAAAAAATATGAAGTTTGAATATAATTATTTTAACATGATTTTTAATCATTATAAAACAACAGTTTTGAAAAATAAAGTTTGCTAGTTTTGTCGTTATCAATTCTCATGATTATTTTTAAATAAATGACAACATATATTTGAAATTCTTACATTTTTATGTATTTCAATTTCATGAATAAATATATAATATAATGAATATTTAATAATATATGTATAGGAAGCTAAATTTAATTTATTTATTACAATGCATAATATATGTTTTTCTTTTTATTCATTATTGGATTCATCGAAATATTGATTCATTCAGTTAATAAAGATACTCAAATTTTCTAGTTACAAAATGAATCCAATAAACGGGAATCACTATGTATTATTTTATATTATGTTAATGTTAAGCGTTATATTTCAGATATTTTCCCAGTCAAATTTATTTTTTCCCACAAACGCACTAATAAAAATATCTATTGAAGAACTCATTGATAAAGGATATCTTGAACGCAATGAAAATGTTAATGATGAGTACAATTATGTTGCATAACATTTTTAAAACACATTTTTACATTATATTAACTTTATTTTTAAATTATTGTTATTTTTTATTTGTTTTTTTTTTAAACGGTTTTTTTTTTATTAATTAAATATTTTTATAACTTTTTTTATATTCTTTTGAACCCTTAAGTATTGATTGTAATCAATTAATATTTTTATATGACAAAAATATAATTGTATTTCATGTTATTTTTTATCATAAAGTATTGGTTTGTATTGTTACCAAATTTCTGTTAAAAATGAAAATATTACTTTTGAACCATTGTATTACAATTTATGATTGAAACCATAATGCTAAGAACCGCCGTTAAAACGTAAGTCAGTTAAGTCTTAACATTTCGGTAATAAAGGATCATTAAACTGCATGCTATGTTTTAAAATATACATCTATTTTAGAAGCATAAAGTAAAAATTATATTTTATTATATATTGAAATACACAAAGCTGAGCATTAACTAGTTAAAAAGTTAATTTTTTTTAACTTTTTAACTTCACTAGTTAGTTTATTTTCTAATCAATTTACTAACTTAAGAAGTTTCATTGACAGTTGAAATAACTTAGCTTTTTGCAATTGATATAAGAATTTTTTTAATACAAATATGAATTATTAATTGTATTGTTTTAATGTTTATGGCCTTCAATTGCTATATTATCTAAAAAAATAATAATATTTGTTAAATTATTAATTTGAGATGAGTATAGTTTAAATTAATGAATAATATACCTATCATTTAATGTAAAAAGGTATTAACATTTTACACTGTACAATGTAGAATGTACATTGTACATAATGCCAATGGAGTAGGTACAATGAATTTGTATAGTCCATATTACAAAAATGAATCAATTGAATTTATAAACTAAAAAACTTCTGTTTTAGTTTTTTAAGTTACTTAACATTTAAAATATCAAATAAATAGTTTTAATAGAACTTCTTTCACATCTAAGTTGAAAAACTAATATTTGAATTAAAGGTATAAAAACAATAATTTTGAAGAATTTTTAACTATAAAATAATTTACTAATTTTATAATTTTTTTTTGAATTTTGTTAAATTCCTAGGTTTAAGCACTTATTAAATGGTCTTATAAATGAGTGTTTTCTTTATCAAAAAATACTGTTTTTAATTCATACAATACATATTGACAATTACCACAATTTTCCTTCTAAAAAAATATTCGGAATTTTTAAAATATGTAAAAATCTAACTTAATCTAATTTTGGTTTTTATATTATTTGTTCTTATACTAAACTGTATACTTACATAGCATTATCTATATTTTTCATGTCTTTAAAACTATTCACTTCATATAGTTTATTCCACATACATATTGAATTTTTTTTTAAATTGTACCTATATGGTTGCTTACTAAAAAAAAAACTTTATTCATTACAAATAAAATGAATGAAAAAAATAACGAGGAATGGTGTATGCGAGCAGTGTTACTGGTGGCTTGGTCGTGGTTGGTGTTTGACCGCCGCCGACGTCTGGTTACGACATGACATGGAGTGCGAAGAGACGTCGTAAAGTGAAAAAATACAAAATGTTCATTTCATGAAACAATATTAAAATGATGCTCAATCAGCTAATATAATTTTTATTTATTTGTGATCTAAAGCATGAACTTTCAAATAACATAAAAAGGAGTCACCAAACTTATCTTGGAATATGTGTTTGTTCATCCGAGTTGTAGAAATATTGACTGTTGCTGTTTTCAAGGCTACAACCACTTGATTAGACCGTATTACACTATGTTTCCTATTGAGTTGAATGCAACTCTAAGAGTAATGACTCTGCCTTCACACAAGCACCGCCACCAGTGCGGCGAACTAATGGAAAAATCTGCTCCAGGAAAACTATTTAATTTGCTATAAAATTTGTTTTGGGTATGTTTACTTTGAAGCCTTATTAAAATTTTTTTCTTTTAAATTAGTAACTTCTTAATAAAATAACTCAAATTTAGTACTAATTGAAAATGATAAATTAATTTTAATTGTATGCCAAAAGGGCTCTTATTGGACAGTTAGCCCCAATGACACGTACACATAGATTGATTAATAATAAATATAAAATAATAAAATGAAAAACACGCCAACTTGTATGCTGTACCTATAAAATGCTAAAGGCACCACCATAATACTAAAAACAATATATATAAATAAAATAATAAATAATAATATTAGCAAAAACTTATCGATCTTTTATGATAGGTAGTGTAACGAAATTCAAATCTTCAATGTTTAGTTTGATATAATGTTAACTTTTATTTTTATTATAGTTTTTTTTTTTACATATATTAATTTATATCACAATATTTTCTTTTCTTTCCTGACTTATTATCAGTTTAATACAATGAAAAAGGGATTATAACAGTTTTATGGGTTGGAACTACTTTTTAGTGTCTTTGGCGCTGCCTCTCGAAGTCCTCCTTGCGTCCTAGAATGTCTTACACCATGCGGCAAAAAAGCAGGAAATTTCTGCAGGCCGCGTCCATCACTCTGTCCCGGCGATGTTGGTCTCTGGGCAGTTCCTCCGTGGATGGCATGCACAGAATATCCTCAACGTCCTCCGGAACCGGGTTTCTGCCGATTGAAAGTGAGAGTTGATGTCTGCTGTCTCCCAATAAAGACAGTCGAAGATCGTGTGCTTGGTATCATCCACTGGGACTGAGCAATGCATGCACTTGGGACTGTGCGCCCTTTTTTTTAATACAGATATTTCTGGAAGCAGTCGTAGGCCGCAAGTGCCTGACACATATGGTATGTCACGGACTTTGTGCCGTAGTGCCACCATCTGCTCATGTCAGGGATCAGGGTTTTGGTCCATGATGCTTTAGGGGTAGCGCCCCACATCGTCTGCCATTTACGAATGACCTCCATCCTTAGTTCGGCCTTTGTGCGTGGCTTTCCGATCTTCTTGGCCACTGCGGCACTCTTCCGCTCGGCAGCCAGGAGCGGGGCAGGTGGCATTTGTGCCAAGAGCATCGTCGCTATGTCTGACACCGACTTATAGCATCTGGCTACCCGCAGGGCGGCAGTCCTCTGTGCCTGCATCAAAGCTTCCTTAGGCTTTTGGACTCCTTGTATGCTGTCCGACCACACTTGGGTACTGTAGAAGTCTGCTATGCACCACGCTCATCAACAGCTGCCGCTTTGACTGCGATGGACCACTGACATTTGGCATTAGCCTGCTGAGAGCCGTCGTTGCTCTCTTCGCTCCTGCTGATATCGTTCTCGCGCGGTCTATGAATGACAGTCTAGTGTCCAAGTGTACGTTGAGGTAACGCACAGTGCACTTGACCGGAATGGCCAGGATCGCTGAGGGACGGAAGGAATGCTTGTTAATCAGCACCACACACTCCGACTTCTCCGAGGCCAAGGGCAAGCCGTTGACGGACAACTAGTTACTGACTGCCGTCAGAAAAATAACAGATTTTATTTATGAATATTTAAACGGGAGACTAACTGATATGTGTAAGAAACAAGTAGGTGAAGAGGAATTAGGGTTAAAATATAGTAATAATAATAGTTGTTAATATAAAAAATAAATTGTCAAGATAAAAATGTACACACACACACACATGTCATTCCGGACAGGTGCTCAATATAAATGTCTCTGGATTACCTCTTGATGAGGAAATTGTGCATGAGCGGTACAATTTCCTCATCAAGGTGGCGTATGACCGGCTACAAAGCACCTTATGAAAGTGTCGTTACCTGGGGGGTCCATGAATCCAGGGCACCAATAATGAATGGTGCAACTGCCACCTCATAGTTGTACTGAGCTGCCAACTTTGTCCTTAGGTCCTCATATTTGGTTTTCTTCTCCGCGGCTGCCGTTTTAAATACCGCTAATCGGTTGTCGAAAGGCACAGTGACGTCAACCACGTAAATGTTTGGGCTCTTCTTCAGAATCAAATCCGGTCTCAGACCCTGGTTACCCAGGACCTGATTTTCGGAGAGGACCTCAAATCTTGTGGATGCTGCTTTCTTGATTCTGGCGACTATGGCATTATGCCTCGCCATGTAAAGCGTGGTGTAACGCATAGTGATCGACGACGTGGGCTAGGCTTTCATTTGTATACCCACACCGTCTACACCTGCGATCACCGGCTCTTCACGACGAGGAGCCATTCAATGGAACGAGGTTCAGCCTTGCCCGATGGACGAAACGCTCCCTCCAGAACCCATTTAATTACTCATAACAATATTTTATAAATCGTTACCTTCATTTTCTCCATCATCACCATCAGAACTATAATTATATTCTGATTCATCATCAAATTCTTCATCAGACTATATCCATTTATCGTTTTCCAAAATATCAAGTAGCTCAGCATTCCATAATATGTGTGTTTTCATACTTTTTTTGATGGGACTTCGAGAGCGATCAACTCTTGATGGACCAGCAGAAAGGTGTCCATGTTATTATAATATAAAATAAATTGATACTAAATTATAGAATACGTATTATAAAATGAATAATATGTCTAGAAAAACAACAATTTGCAAATCGCAAGATTACTGTAGTTGTTTTCAATAAAACTTAACGAAAATATACGGGAAACACAAACCAACTACAATGCATAGTTAATTAATACTTTCTGAATAGCCATGATAAATATTGAAGCAGTATCTCTATGGCCGAATTATTTATAAACATCCCACTGTGCAAAAAGTTGTAATATTTGTTTTATAAACGTTTGAAGTTTACTTAAAATGTTAAAAATTATAGTATAAATTACGTAAATTTTACATAATAAGAACTGCGAATGTCCGCGAAAATTGACTTGCTAATTATGTTATATTTATATAAATATAACAAAATAGTAAATGTCAATTTTATGTTAAAATTCTGTTTCATCAAACATAAATTTGATGTTAAAATTATGTTTCATTAAACATTATATGAACACACAAAAAACATTAATAAAACTGCTTATTAATATTCGAAACAAGGTTTAAAATACTTGAATATAACATAAGTAATTAATATTTATTTTATATAAATAAGATACACGGTGTTTCAAAAGTCTTCATCCGATTACGAACTGATATATTTCGGCAACGGTTAATCACAGGTTAATGGCTAATGTATTAATGGAAAGATTAGCTAACTAAGTTCATTATAAGTTATCTAGTTGATAAATTTGGCACCGTAATGGTTAGTGAACTAGGAATCATTAGTTTGTTTCGTTATGGCGACTTCGCAACAGAAAGCATTTTGCGTCCTACGTTTCAATAAGTGTGAGTCGGCGATAACCGTTCAACGTGATTTTCGAAGAATTTATGGAACTGAAGCTCCTATTGCTCAAAGCATTCGACGTTGGCACCAAACTTTCCAAGAAAGTGGTTGACTGTGTGCACAGAAATGCTCAGGTCGACCTCGTACCTCTGACGAAAACATCGAGCGAGTTCGACAAAGTTTCGTTCGAAGTCCACAGAAGTCTACACGTCGTGAAGGCCTAGAGCTAGATCTCCCACATTTGACCGTTTGACGTGTTCTACGACGTCGTTTGACATTGAAGGCATACCGAATACAACTGTTACAAGCCCTCCTACCGGATGACAAACAAAAAAGGATTGATTTTTGCAATTTCATATCCGAAAAACAAGAAAAAAATGAGTCATTTGTCTCACGCATTGTTTTTTTGGACGAAGCCACATTTCATCTAAGTGGAAAAGTCAACCGCCATAACGTCAGGATTTGAGCTTTAGAGCAACCACACGCAACTGCTGAGCATCAAAGAGATTCACCAAAAATCAATGTTTTCTGTGCAATTTCCCGGAAAAAAGTTTACGGTCCATTTTTTTTTTTTTTTTTTTTGAAAAAACAGTAACGGATGACACATATCTAAACATGTTGCAAACATGGTTGTTTCCATAGTTACAAGTGGATAGTGATGAGTTTGTTTTTCAACAAGATGGAGCACCGCCGCACTGGAAGTTAGAAGTTCACCGGTATTTGAATGGTGAACTTCCTCAGCGGTGGATTGGGCGTAAAGTAAACGACCATTTGGCGATTCATCCCTGGCCACCACGTTCCCCTGACCTCACAGTGTGATTTTTTTTTATGGGGCTACATAAAAGATAAAGTGTATGTACCACCATTACCTACAAACTTGGAAGAGCTTAAAATCAGAATCAAAGATGCTGTTAATGCCGTTGACACCAGATATGATCAGCAACGTTTGGGAAGAATTAGATTACCGTGTATAGATGTGTGTCGGGTGGCCGGTGGGGGTCATATTAAACATTTGTAACCAAAGTAAATAAAACTTGACTATTTTAAGAATATATTTTTTTTTTATTTCACCCTTATATCTTCATTTTTAATTTAAATATGAATTTTTGAAATCGGATGTACTTCATATACTTACCATATTGCTCTAAAAAAGTAGGAAGGTAATTTAAAAATTAACAAGACAATTAAGTATAGCTATAATTCATTCAAATATATTATGTTACTATACACAAATAAATAATATTATATTATGGTTTGAATGACATTAGTAAATAAATATAATAATGTCAATAATACAATGCTTAAAATATTTCGTGGCACAACTGCCTTACAATTTGACACTTGAACGAAAAAAGACTTATACTTTAAATCAATCTCATGTATTAAGTATAAATCACATAAATCATTAGTATTCACTATATAAATTCCAACTATATGAGATGGAATTGGCTTATCACTAAATTCTGTGACATTCATACATTTTTTTACCATTAACTGAATTGGTTTGTTCTCAGGCTTTATAATGTATTGTACAGTAACTAATGAATAATCTTGACATAGAAAATACTTATCTTTTTCATTTGTCATATTTAAAATAGTTTTTGAAAAATTTAAAATACATTTTGAATATAATTTATTTGAGATACTCATAAACAGTAAATGGCTTTAATAATTAATTTCATTGGAGAAGATAGGATAATTTGAAATTACATTTAATTGAGAGGTTAATAATATTGTTGTTTTTCTGTTATTCTATTATAAACTTCTTGCAGGGGATATTTTTCTGATTTCAGAGATTTTTTCATGTACTGTAAGTAGTTTTCATATCTAAATGAGCTAAAGTTGTCGAGTGATCCATGCAATAATGTAAACATGGGTAAATGGATTAAACTAGAACATTATAACTAACATAATGATGACCATATAATGAACCATAGTCATGTACACATCGTTTTAATAACTCAGATGCTTTTCAGTTATATTAATTATGGCAAGTCTCTGAGGATATTAAAATTTTTGTGGCAAATACTAGTAACAAAAAGTGTTTGTAAAATTCAGGCTTCAGCTTACCTTTTAGAACTATTACTCCTGAATACAAAACAAAACTACGTTACTCGGTAGCCTTCCAAAAGTCTACATCATCTAAAGGTCTTGGCAAACGACAAAATTCTGATGGCACATAGGATCTTAATATTTTTAATTCGTTATTAACCCTTTCAGTGCCGCACACATATTTTAACCATTACCTTCCAGGACCGACTAAAATCAAAATGTTCAAAAATTAAAATTTAAACTATCAAAATAAACCTAATTTTATCCTGAATATTAAGTTCTATTTTTTTTTTTACAATTTTTTTTTTACAATTTTTTTATACTAAGATATTTAAAATTTTTGAAACTACATACATTGCAGGTGTCCAAAATGTTCAACGATTAACAGTATTTATAAAAAATAACTAAATAGTGAAATATATTCGTATAAAACAATTGAAATAAACATATTTATATAATCAATCACATCTTTTATTAATTATTCTATTTTATGTATTATAAAACATTAAATTATAAAAAAAAAAACACATGAAATAAAAAAAAAATATAAAAATAAAAAAAATAATAGGTATAATAATGTCATTAATATGTTTGTTTTGTGTGATATATAAAAAAACATGGTGTGGCACATGACCCTTTGTCACAATTTTTACACACGTAGGTGGTATTGGTTCTTTTTTTGTTTGCAAAACATACTGTACATCTTTTCCTTCCAATATTTCCTGTTCCAGTGCTAGGAATATCTGATAGGAAGTGTCGCCCTATAAGTCTTCATGTGCATTTTTTGGCTTTCGTTTTAGTGTATTTGTCTTAGGAGTTGAATACACTTCTAATAACTGACGAATTAGTTAAAGCTGAAATTTTGCCAAAGGTATGTTCTCTCCAGTAACAGTCTTATACATAACGTGTGAATTGAGAAGTGATAAGTCTATCAAGTGAAAAAATATTTTTTTATACCACTTTAATGTTTTTCTGACGCATTCCACTGAACTAAGTAGCATATCAATTTTGTCGATACTGCCTATAAATTAATTGTACTTATCATAACACATGTTGTTTTTTTTATAATTTCACCACTTCTATATGTTTTATTTGTGTCTATAACTGTATCTGGACAGATTGTTATTAGCATAAATACCTCACGACGGTCGAACCATTTCAAAACTGATATGTTTTTTGTGTACATACTTCGGATATTTCCTAAAGTTAATTTGATCATAAGATTAGGCATATCTCGACGGTTTTTACGAACTGTCCCAGTAAGTTATGTCTTGTTTCCTGATAAAAATTGGGCTAAAAATGGTGATGTGTACCAGTTATCTATAAAAAGATTGTGTCCTTTTCGTAGAAAATTTTTCATCAGAGTGTTAACAACTGAACCTGACATTTCAAGATTGCTATCATATGCAATTAAATTTATTGTTGCGCCAGTATAAATAATACATTTTAAAATATAGTCAGTTTCACAATCACATAGAATAAACAATTTAATGCCAAAACGATGGCGTTTAAATTTAATAAATTGTTTCAAACTCAATCTTCCCTTCCATAGAACTAAGCTTTCATCTATGACCAAATTCTGAAAGGGTATTAGACCTGCTTGAAAATTTGCACTTATTTCATCTAAAACCATTTATATTTTAAACAAACGATTACCTGTTTCTTGATATTCATTGTTACAAAAATGTAGTATACGTGAAAGATAAAAATATCTATTTCTACTAATAATATTACTGAAAATTGGTGAATTCAGTAGTGGGTCAGTTGACCAATATTCTTTCATGTCCAATTTTTTGTTTCTAGTCATTAGCATACACGTTGCTATAAACACATATAACTCATTTATAGTAGTTTATTTTTCTGCAGTTAATTTGTTTGCCTTTTGCATTTGTTTAGCATAACGATTTGACTCATAAGCAATTTTTCCCACGAGGACTTCAGACACAAAAGCTTCAACGTAATCAAGTATATTTGAATCTTCATTTAGCCCAAACTCATGTTTTTGAACACCACACTAATTAACAAATTGTTTTATTAGCATGCACACATTTTGTATATAAATACATATTACATACTTTTGATGAATCAAGTTAAATTAAATTTGGTTGAAACATTCCTCTTGTTTTCCACTTGAAATCAGGAGTATACAGTTTATTAGTAGGTTTCTTTGGTTGTCGATTAGGAGTATGTTATGTAGGTGGTAAAATTTGTACACCTAAAATAATTAATTTTAGAACAATTATACTGTTAGAAAAATAAAAATAATATTTACTATCATTAACGCGTTGTTTTAGATCATCAATCAGCCTAATATTCTTTTTTTCTCGAACCCAAAATTCAATCAAACGTTTTGTGTCATCAAAACATATACAATGCATATAGTCTAAACAGACTATGTTTGTTATATTAATAGGTAACCTTAGTAAGGGGGTATCATCTTTGTGATATTCTTCATTAGATTTATTACGAAAACTTTCATTTGTTCTCAAGAAGGCATTTGTCCCAGTTAAAACAATCCTATTTTCTAAGTATTCTCCTTCTTCAAAGCATGATGAACAACCAAAATAAGCATTATAATATTTGAAATTAAGTAAGAAACTCTTAGCTGGGACATCACATACTATAATAAAAATGTTTAAATTAATTTTAGTTCCATTTACATCTAAACCACTTCTTAGTACTTCTAAAATATCATTAATAAATGGATTTAAATATTCTTCAATGGAATGTGGCTTCTTGTACCCATGAAATATACCAATTGGAATTACATTTTTAGATTGTAACAATAATATATATTATTGTTACATAACACCTATGTATGTGTCAATTCCGTAGTAGGCAATAGTGGGATATTTATGCTTTGATAAACATTGTTAATGATTGTGAGGCCTGTGGCCAATACGCACCGTTTATCGAAAGGGCAGTTCGAGACTGACCAGCAATAAACACGAACTCACCAACACCGGATTGTTTACCATCATCTACATTTTGTTAAGTACAAACCAAAAATATATTTTGAACAGAGATTTATAAACCAAACGTGTTTTATTTATTGATAAGATCCCACATACCTTGTTCTAACCCCCTAGCTACGGAAAATTTATCCATAAGGACCAGAAAACCTTCCCTGGATAACTATATATAGTAACTAGGTTCCCCAGCCACGTTACAAGATAATACATTTTAGAATTTAAAATAGAAATTAACACGTTCACGACCAAGAGGTAAATTTGGGTGTCATTTAAATAAACCGTATCATAAAATGGCTCTTAATTAAACATAAACTCATTGTATCTCATAGAAATATATATTTTATAATATTATTTATCAAGTGTTTTCGGCTATTAAGGTCATGTCACACATAATATGTGACATAATTATTTATCTATAGAAAAATCAGTAATCACTATCGCAAAATATTATTAAATTTTTTTTTGTGAATAAGTTTATAGGCAAAAAAACTATACGAAATTCATCTCCGATAAATTAACGCAAATAAAAAATAATTCGAATATCACCACTTGTCAAGAAATCATCAGCGGGTACATCTCAAAATAAAGTTAAAATTAACAAATGTTAAACTTAATACAAAAAACTCTAATTCAATGTATGAATAAAATTAAAAAAAATTAAACAAATTACTTTTTGTAAAATAATAAATCAACAGTTTACATTATTAAAAATAAAATTTAAGTAAAATAATAATAAAATTATCAAATTTTAGGTATGTATAAAAACATATTTTTACCAAACATTACAAAATTTAAATATTTATGATAATAAAATGTAATAAAAACAAAATTATCACTAAGCAATGACCAAAGTTAACAATATTATAAAACAAAACAAAATTTTGTTTAAAAATAACAATGAGTTAAAGATTTTAGTTCCGAAGAACTTTTATAGTAAAAAAAATCTTAAAATAAAAAATAATTACAAAACTACCTGTTAAAATAAATTAAAAACAATTTTAGTAGCGGCTAATTATAAATGATAAATTTTAAAACAAGGATCAGGACATAAACCGATTGTATTCCCTTTATCGTCCTTGCATGTATCATAAACAAAAGCAGTATTTTTCACAGTTTATTCTGATGACAAATTCTACATCTTTTTCTAATATTTACTTTCATAAGATTATGAGTTTTTTGTGATGGTCTTTTGTGAACTACACGTAGGTTGTATGAAATACCAATAAGACAATTTTCAACACATTTTCTGAATTCTAAATGAGCCATATTTTTGACGTATTTATTATACAATAGATTTCCATTCCATAAGCACATATCCATGAGGTGAAAAAAAACTTTTATATACCATCGAAAACATTTTCTAGGTGTAGGATAGTACCTGATCATTTGATCACCCTTGTCAATACCAGACATATTATTATTGTAATCAACAATAATATTAGATTTCATTTTTTTCCGTCCAAATTTATCTGTAGGTAACTTCTACAAAATCCAGTTTCTGTTTGGTAGAAATCATGCACACATCTCTTTTATCATTATACTTAATTACGTGTATATTACCTTTCTGGACATGAGCTACTTCACTTTTGCTCAATTTAGCATTCAATGTATCTTTGGGATTATCTTTTCTGTTTTTTCTCAATGTACCCACAACCTTAGTTTGATTTTCAAATAAAAATTGAGCTAAAGGTACACTATTGTAAAAGTTATCCATATATACTGTATGACCTTTTCCTAAGTATGGCTCCATAAGCTTAGCAACAATTCCGAATGTTACACCTCTACTGTCTTCAACTGTACCTTTGCCTTTATAAATCGAAATATCCAATATAAAACCATCTTTTGTACACAGTTTATAGAACTTGATACCATATTATGAGCCTTGCTTGGTATATATTGACGAAAAGTTAGCCTGCTCCTCTATAACAACAATTTTCGTCTAAGGATAAGTTTTCGTTCGGATAGTACTTGGTACAAATATTGTTAATTATATGATTTGTAATATTACTTATTTTATGTAACCGGTCTGAATGGTCAACTAAATTTGGTTGGTAAAAACACAAACAGCGTAAAATAGTTTCGTACCGGTGTCTACTCATTGTTTTACCAAAAATAGAGTGATTATCAAATTCATTCTGTGACCAATAAGTGCGAAGGGTCGGAAATTTTAAATAACCCATCAAAATAGTTAAACCTAAAAACTTTTTTAATTAAACTATATCAGTATTATACCAGGTTGATAAATTTGATCTTGGTGTTAAACCTTTAGATATTATGGAATTTGCTTTAAGATTTACCCATACTATCCATACATTTACCCATATTATCAAAAAGTTCATCATCAAATATTAAATTAAAAAACTCTATGGTTCATCATCCGGTACATGGCTCAGTAACCCTGGGTTTCCAGAAAACGGAATAAACTGAGGTTCTTAATTTCTATTGGTTTCTCAGTCATCACTTATAAGATTATCTTTGCTATCACTAGGGACATTTGAGTCATCACTTACTTCCGGATTTTCGGTATCACCAGGAAAATATTCATCGGAACTATCGTCATACTCGTTAAAACTTTCATTGTCTGAACTGGCGTATAATAATTCATTAATAGCGGCAGGGTCCATAGTTTCATATAATTCTTAAAATTATGAATTTATTGTATATTAATTTATATTTTATGTGAAAATAATTAATAATAATTAATTACGTTTGTTAACGATTTATTACGATTCATTCGAACATGTGCTAAGATACCAAAATACTACAACTATCATACAATAACAAAATAGGAACAATTGGCCAAAGTTGGCTCTTGCTGCTTCTGACTATTGGGAGACCGTCAATATTGATTCCTACTTTTAATTTCTTTTCAGTAATATGTATGTTAAGCATTATTTATTTTTAAAAGCGTTAATAACATATTTTGAAGACCCAAATGTATATATGACCCATTTGTTATATTGTTAATTTCCTTAGTCTTAGAAGTGTTCATTAAGGTTCGAACATCTTTTGGCACTTAGATTCCTTCAGATCTAAGGATACTTAATAGAGAATCAACACCATTGTGTGAAATTGTATACTTAAGTATCCAGGAGCGTAATTTATCACATATATTTGTACTACTATTATTTAAAGTATCAGATATATTGCAATTTTTTATCTCAGAAAATTATAATTATTTATTTTTTCTGGTGAATATTAAATGCACTATCATTACTATTACCACAACTACTAAATAAATTATTAAATATAGATGACGTTTCTACTTGACTCATATTAGATGAAGTTATAGTTGAAGGTATTGCTGATTTCTGTGGTAAATAGTTCAATTATCATTGCACATTTTTTTTTTGTTGTTTGTACAATTTTTCTGAAGTGACGTGTTGATATTGAGCCCAATTTCTGGCAAATTGACTAAAATAAATATAAGAAAAATAATTATGAACAAATATGCAGTCACCCTGACCACCGTAACTTGTTTTTTAGGTTTGATTCCACATTTTTTTTAAAAGAATTTCACATATTTTTATGTGAAAACCTCAAGGCACCTTACAGTTACTAATTATTAATTTTAGGTTTATGTCTTTTTCCTATATTATTTTTATTTAATAATAATACAAATAAAATCAATGCAATACTTTTGTTTTTAATGTTCTCAATAAAATATTTTATAAATAATACCGAATTCCTAGTAATGATATAGGTATGTTTAAATTAAAAATGCTGTTACTTAACAGCTTATATAATATGTAAATCAACTATTTAATTTTATGATGAAAATATTAAGGTGATATGAGATTATCTTTTTTCTTATAACTTTTTAATCTTGTATTGGATGTCCTGAGTCGTTCAGTGTCTGCCTTTTCAAATTGAGAATCAGTAAATACGGTAGAAGAACTTTCTCGAATAACCCTTAATAGTATAAAAAAAAAAAAAATAAAGAAATATTTAATGAATTAATTATGGGTTGAAATCATTTAATAAAGTACAATGAATATAATTATTTACAGTTAAGCAAATAATTCTACAAGTGCTATTAAATTTTTAAACATATTATAGTATATTAAATTTACTTCGAATTATTTGAATTAGAGAAGTTTTTTTTAATTTGGTCATGTCTGTTGCCCAGCCACGGCCAGTTTATGAAATTTTAACACAATACCCGTCTGTAAATATCTTATTCATAACTTTTTTAACATGATGTTTAGCATTATTGCCTCCAATATTTTTTATAAAAGATTCCTAAAAATAAATGTAATTCTTGTTTAAAAAAAATATGTTTGAAGAACATAGATAATAATATGATATAATATTACCAATTTGGGAGCAAACTCAAACTCATTTTTGATCCGATTTTCTAATAAGAATAATTAAAAAGGAGAACTAAAACCATACATAATTCTAATTACATAATAAATTAAAATAATCAATTCTTATTTTTACTTTCTGTATAATTTTTATTATACCATTTTTTTTCTCTTTATCTCTCACATAAGTTAATAATAACAATATATTAATAAAATATTAACAACTTACACATGCCAAATTTAGAAAATAATCAGCTAAATAACTATAAGTGCCCTGACGTAGATTTTACCACTGTATCAACCGGTTGGATAAATAAACTAAACAAAGATAAACTAATAACTGAATTATCAAGAAGATAATTAATAACAACTGGTTTGGTTCAAGATCTAAAGAATAGGCTAAATAAATATTTAAAAGGAGAATCTACCCCAGACGATTTCGATACGTCAATAGAAAACATTACATTTATTCCAGATCCAATTAATAACTTCGACGATAATAACATAACAAAAGACATAATGACGGAGAACAAAAAAACCTTACTTCAAACCAAATAATTTCTCGGGTTCTATTTCTGAAAATGTTGACTCGTTCTTAAAAAAATACGATAGAGCCGCCATCATAAATGGGTGGTCAGAATCCGAAAAAATGCAATACATTCCGGTATTTCTAAAAGGATCTGCTCTTACATTTTATGATAACATTGTAGATAGTGGGGAGAAAATAAAATGGTCAGAATTAGAAAAAAAATTGAGACTAGAATTTGAACCGATTGCACAAACCGACATGCTTAGATTAATGCTCGAAAAACGCAAACAACTACCTGACGAACCCACGGTAGCTTACATCAACGAAGCCGAGTCCCTGTGTAGGCGTATCGATAGTAAAATGTCGCAAGAGGAAATGGTACGAAACATCATGAAAGGTCTAAACCCCTCCATAGCTAGATATATAGGTATAATGGGCAATGAAAGTTTATCGGAATTAAAAAGTAACGTCCGCAAATATTTATGATAACAGGTGACACACCTAAATCCGCATCTGATTATGAAACTGAAATCATTAAATCGAAAATCCAACAAATAAACAAAAGAAAAAACATAAAAAATAATGAAATCGAAAAACTACGCGAAGAATTATTGAAAGATATAAAAACTATGTTTAATCAACTTTTAATTAATGAAAAAAATAAAAGACATATAGGCAACATTGAACAAAACAACTCTTATGAAACCAATAATAAACAAAATCATAACGACTTCAACGGTCAACAATGGCAAACACACATGCCTCAAACATATAATAACATACCTTGCAACAACACACCATATTGGAATACAGGTCCAATTCCTTCTAATCAACCATATTTTCCAATAAATTCGACGAACAACATGCCACAAATAAATCAATCTCCATATAAAAATAAAAATCCTACTACTCAAAAAAAAAAACGATGTTTAATTTGCTCAAAAACTAATCACGCAGAAGAAAAATGTTTTTTCAAAAATAAACCGAACTCTGACATTTGTTAAATTTGTAATAAATCGGGACATACGGCCAATACTTGTAACTTATATCTTAATAAATCAAAAAACTAAATATAAGGTTAAACACAGCTGATAATTGTTCACCTTCTATTACAGCAACACCTATACAAAACATTAATAAAATAAACTCCACGCCCGACGCACTTTATATTGAAGCCAAATTCAATAACATGACATTACCAATAACAATAGACACAGGCGCAAATATATGCTGTATTAGACAAGAATTATTACCTAAAACCTATACCATAAAACCTACCACAATACACCTATCAGGACCGGATAATAAACCATTACGCGTAGCGGGTATAAGTAAAATACAAATACAAATTAATAACAAATATTTCGACATAAACACCCACGTAATAGAAAATTTATCTAGCACAATTATACTGGGGAATGACAACAACACGGGTATGATATATGGGGATGGTAGTAGATCACCTATAGTATTATGTAATGTGAACAAAAATACCCACTGGGTCCCAGGCATGGTAACATCAAAAACATCTAATAAAATCCCTAATAATATAATTTATATATAAGAAATACCGACAATCGATTTACTAACACACAACTTAAACATAAAGAATATGAAAAATGATAATAAAAATACAGTTAATAATATACAAATAATCACAAACGACAACTATACAAAAGAACTAGAGATAAACCCTAAAAATGTGGGCCATTCGAAACGTCTAGACGAAACATCTGGACATGATAAAAAGTGGCATCCCAGCACATTTTTATATACCAAAACACCCCCACATGCCGAATCTTTAGAAATTACCGACAATACACAAATCGATCAAATCAATTACCAAACAAAAAACATAACGGTCCCAGAACCAATAAATGTAATCACAAAACAGTTTATAACCGATTCTGAAGGCACTTCTTTCTCAACTTCACCCAAATTAAACTTAATACAACACAACCGAGTCGTTCAATTATTAACCGAATACAATCATATCTTTACAACAGATACCTCTAACATAAAATCGGCTAATATAAAACCTTGCGAGATAAAAATGAAGCCTAATTATAAAGAACCAAAATTTAATGCACCACATAGAGTGTCACCGCAACAAAGAATCGAATTAGAAAGTCAAATAAATAAATTAATAAAAGCAAACATAGTAAAACCGGTAATTTCAAAATTTGCCGCTCCGGCCTTTTTAGTTAAGAAAAAAGAAATCGGATCATACCGGTTTAGTAGTATCGTATAAAGAACTTAATGACAGGGTCGAATGCGATCAATATCCAATACCGCGTATTTTCGGTCTATTCAGAGCCCTAGTAGGATCAAAATATTTTACATTGTTAGATTTAAACAATGGATTTTTTCAGATTCCCATCAAATATCAAGACCAATATAAACTCGCATTCACATCCATTTTAGATCTATTAACTTTCACAAGACTTCCCAAGGTTTTCAAAATAGTAGTGCAATATTTCAAAGAGAATTAAACAAAGCATTTTAAAATATATTATACAAATCAATTATAATTTACATTGATGATTTAGTGTCTTATGGCAGTGATTTTGAACAAGCTATAATAAACTTACGAAAAGCATTTGAAAACATCGATAACATGAATTTCTCCCTAAAAACTAAAAAATGTAATTTCTTTTTTGATAAAATAGAATTATTAGGGCACGAAATATCAACCATTGGCATACAACCTTTGGATAAAAATACTAAAGCAATAATCGAATTTAAAACGCCCAAAACTATAAAAGACGTGAGATCATTTATCGGCATGTGTTCGTATTATAGGAAACACGTTAAAGATTTTGCCAAAATTGCACACCCGTTTAGTGAACTAATAAAATCAGGGACAAATAAAATAACATGGCTTAATAAACTAAAAAAATATTTAACTTCAGAACCATAACTATTACATTTTGACGATGATAAACACGTATATTTAACAATAGATGCATCTATAATGGGTTTAGGTGCATGTATTGAACAACCTGATGACAAAAACATACTGCACCCTGTAGGATATGCATCTAGGAAACTACTAGACTAGGAAAAAACATATTCTTCCACAACCCTTGAACTACTTGGGCTATGTTTTGGGATTTAATATTTTCGGGAGTACTTATGGGGACGTAAATTTACTGTATTTTGTGATAATATTAGTTTACAATATTATAATAACTTAAAAATACCCTCTGCTAGGATAGCCAGATTAACATTAAAATTATTAGATTTTGATTTTGATATCATATACAAAAAAGAAAAAGAAAATAATGTTGCTAACTCACTTTCAAGAAATGCCATTAACAAAATTAATAGCACTAATATAATTAACAACAATATTGAAAAATCGACTAATTTACATGACATTAAAACACATCAAAAAAATGACCAATTTTGTAACGACAAAATAAAAGCATTAAATAATGAAGAGGTACAAACTAACATAAAAAGAAAATCTAGACGATTTACACTACAAAATGAAATACTATATTATAAAAGATATACACCTCCTAAAAATTATAACCTAATTCTTGTAATACCAAAAACACTAATTTTAATAACATATTAAAATCTTATCATGACTCACCCACTGGTGGTCATACAGGCATATCGCGTACTATATACAAAATCCAAAATAAATACTATTGGCTTGTTTTTACACAAAGACACCACCAATTTCATTAAATCTTGTGACGAATGTCAAATTCATAAAAA
The DNA here is from genome assembly GCF_002803265.2 of Melanaphis sacchari. Taxonomy (NCBI): domain Eukaryota; kingdom Metazoa; phylum Arthropoda; class Insecta; order Hemiptera; family Aphididae; genus Melanaphis; species Melanaphis sacchari. The sequence continues at coordinate 18,933 of NW_020270488.1, read as the reverse complement.
AATGAGTGGCAAGCCAATAGGTTTATTAAATCCAATACCGATTATAACAGGGAAACCATTAGACAGGGTAACATTTGATTATCTAGGCCCACTAACATCAAGTAATAAAAAACGATATGTACTGGTAGCTATTTGTAATACAACTAAATGTATATTCACCAAAGAAGGTGAATCGACGACAGCCGAAGCAACTGCCAAATTCTTAACAGAAATAGCATCACAATGGGGTTGTTACAGAAACTTCTCGTTTGACAGAGATACTCATTTCAGAAACAAATTAATTACCGACATATGCACAAATTTAGGAATAAATCAAATTCTATCAACAAGCTATTCACCATAAACACGGGGACTAGGTGAAAAAATTAACGGTGTATTAACAGGTTCAATAAAAAATTATTTAACAAATGGAGACCAAACAAAATGATCGCATTTCCTACCATATATAACACTAGCATATAATGCTACTCCTCAAACCACTACCAAATACAGTCCATTCTATCTTATTTATGGTTTCGAACCTACATTTCTAATAGACAACAAAATTATACCCGAAGACATCCCATATCAATTAAAACAATCTTTAATAGAATTAAATGAAATAAGAAATAAAATACCTCAACGAATTCACGAAGCTCAACTAATACAAAAAAAATATGACAAAACTCATACAACAATAAATTACAACATAAATGATTTAGTTATGGTCAAATTTCCATTTTTAGAAGTAGGCAAGTCTCTCAAATTAAAAACTATATATAGATGGCTATTTAAAATAATAGATAAAGTCAATGAACTTAATTACAAAATAAAATTAATTTTGAATAATAAAGAAATTATCGACACCGTGCATGTTAGAAAACTAAAACCATACCATAAGAGAGAATAATAAAAAAAATATATATATATGTATAAAAATAAACACATTTTTTTTTTTACATAATAATAATCACTCTCCTTTATCATCATCATATATATAAAAAAAAAATAAAATTCTGAAATAATCGAACTAGGGCATGCTCGATGCGAAGACCTACATCATAAACTAATTTATCAAACCCCATTAGGAGGCATAATATCAGGAATTCGAGTAAATGAAACATTCATAACCTCACACACAAGTGGAGGAATGTTAGATAAATATGGAAATTGCGAAGGTACCACCTTCACAAACGCTAGGGGCATATGGAACAATGTTATAATATAAGTCAAATACAAAATCCATTTATCCGAGGGTATAGCATTAGCAAACACCAAAGAAAATATATTAATTTTACCCACTGGGTCTAGACTAAAGTTATCAGAGTCATATGGGCTTGACCAGTATAAGGGGGAAGTACGTAATTTGGACCAATGAAAAGTCAGACTGCAGCATCACAGAGTATGATGTATTATACGATGGACCAGCCTCCATAGTTACCTCCATAGATCGTAATCATAAAAAAATCGAGACTTTTATTGTAGAAACCACATACATTGCATTTGCATTAAAAAAATATCTATGACATTTGCCTGCAACATACCAGTTATCCAAACCGAAAATAACCAATTATTGATATTATCCAATTCTATGTATGTAAACACCTTTACACCTAAAAAAATTGAACCATTTAACACCGATTTATTATCCTACATAAATACAAAATTCGTTTATTTAGAATCCACAATAAAAAGAACAGTCACGAATCTTTATGAAGACCTAACCAAAACACAATACAATTTAGAGAGACAACTTCTTTTACAAAAATTAACACTTGCCTCATATAGTTTATCTGAATTCGCATTGCAGACCATCTCCAGAGCTTTGGTCACCTTGGACAAGCAAGTCCCCACGTGCTCGTCATCATAGAAGTCGTAGGCCATCTTTTCGACGAGCCTGCGAGCGTTCTGTACCTCTCTGCAAGCAGCAGTCATCTCGTTGTCGGTGGATTCCGATGGTTTCCGGGAGGAGTCGGAGGATGCAGTAGATGGCTTTTTATTCGCAGTCGGCCCCTGCTGGGGCGTTGGCGACGAGGCTGATTTTCTCTTCAGCTGGATTGCGATGGTCTGCTCCGTTTCCATGTCCCTGCTGTCGGGTGGCGGATCCATGACCTAGCCGTTATTTGTCGGAGCTCGGAGATAGAGATGTCTCGGGGTCCGTGTGGTCAAGCTGCGTGCGTCAAGCCGACGCGCGTGATCGTGCGACTTGTCGTTTGGCGACAATTGGCTTAATACTGACGGTAGGGGAAGACGTGATTCCCCGTGAACGAGGGGGCCTAGCTAGGCGCTCAGTGTGTCAAAGTGTGCAAGGGGTGTTGGTGGTTTTAATCGAGTCGACTCAAAATTGACACCGACCCGAACACGCACTTTTTAGCACAATAACAAGTTCCGCGTAATTCGGTGGTAATCGCCGCGTTTAGCACTTAGATCAGCTTTTCTCCAGAAGTTTAGGGCCGATTTGAGCGCGGTTTGGATCTATCGATTAGGGATAAAAATTCGTGTCGAACAATACCTTCCGCGCAAAAAACGGGGCACTTTTTCCGCCGAAAGTTGAGTTTGCCTCGGGAGCGACTCAAAAACGCGTCCGTGCGGTACGACGGTCAAGACTGAACTAAATATATATACTTATAGATATAAAACATAAGACTATTTAGAATAAATTAATTTTAAGACAAATATAGATTTAGTTGATAAGTCATACCATATAAAATTTAGAAATTAAGCAAAAAAATATGAATCACAATATGTAAAAATACACAACAATGTAAAAACTTAATAAAAATGTAAAGCAATATCATTACAATCCAACAGTTAAGAAATTTAAACTTAAAAATAAAACATTAACATTAACACGAATTGAGCAATTATAGATTAGGAATGGAAGAAGTCTCAAGCCTTAGCTCTGCACCCATACTATTCATATATTTATATGTAAATGCTTGTATCATGGTATATTAGACCCTTAAATTTTGTATACAATTTTTTTCTTAAACATTACCCATTCGCATTATATTCAAACTTTTGAACTTTGAGATTTAAACTTTAAATTTTATTCTCTCTTATCTAACGTCTCAATTATTGTATCACGCTAATACTCACTCATGAGTGGCGTTGTAAGGGCACAACACAAAAAAGCGTAGGGTGGATGTAATGATATGCTCACACATCATAATTTATTGTATATTTTATCATTTCATTAAATAAAGTAACGGTCAAGTTGTCGCACGCAGATAGCCCTTAATAAAAACCAATAATCCTTATTGATCACTGATGAGGGAGACGATTTACATTGTTTGGTCCCGTAGGAACTCACACGTTATTGTGACAATATGGCACAAAGCGTGTGATCTATTTTCGTGTGCCGCCAGAGACAAGGGATGGTCCAATGAGGTTCTCCGTCGTCGGGGAGAAAGCCGATTTCTATAAGGACTCGGAAGCCTTTGTTGGAGCCACCTGCGACCCTGGCTGTCTTGACCACGTTGTGTTCTCTCGACAGTGCATGAGCACCAGCCAAACTATCGAGTGCATGAGCACCGACAAAATTTCAAGTTCGGGCGCACCAGACAAGCGAGCAGGAGCTCTACTCAAAACCCACCATACACTTTACACCACAAGATTCTGCGAGCGACAGCTTAACTTCCTTTTTTATAAGTTAAATCAATGTTGTTTTCTTATTTGAACTTAAGTTTTTCTTAAGTCGTATCGTAACTTGTGTCACCTTGCATCTATCTCTGAGGAACGTACTACAAATATTCACTGCGGCGAACCAGGTAAGGTGCATGCCCAAAATACTTATTGTTAGTACGGATTCTTTTACCATCTAATTTACATAACGGTGTATTTGATCATATTCTCGAATCACGATCTCGAGAACCCTTCGAAGAACAGGAGGAAGGTAATAACGCGAGAACAAGTATTTTTAATAATCTTTATACCGGACTTACATACAAGACTTGTGTCCCTTGTGTCTGTTCGGCCATTCCTCCCATTACACTACCGTAGTTATTGCTATTTAACTATATTTTTAACTTTATTTATTTATTTATTTTTATTTCTCTTATTTTTGTGTTATTACATTTTTATAATTTTATTAATACCTATCTGTTATGAATTCTTATTAAAATATTATAATAAAAATAAAATATTAAATACTTCACATAAAAGGTCTAATTAATTAATAATTATTACAACATTATTTTAATTTTAAATTAGTATCACAACACTCATTTACCTATTAGTATCGCATAATACATATATGTAATATGTATATACTTAGTTAGTACAAACTATATTATACACACAACTTCTAGTATACTGTATACTACAGTAAATATTTTATAAATGCAGATTATGATTAGATAAACACACAGAGTAAAATACATATTTTTAGTTTATACTTTCAATTTCAGATTCGATATCATTATTCCTAAATTATTAAAAACAAAACTTATTAATAATCATTTAATTTGAAATAATTTCCCTCACTTGTCAATTTTTCATATTAAAATATGGCCCCAATACAAAAAAATGGTTAGCTGACTTTTTCTCCGACATACTATGTTCGGGTCAAAAAAAAAGCATTTCAAAATGCTGGAATATTATTGAAGCTGACAATATTTGTGATATATTTACGTAATCCAATTTCAAATTTTTCAAATTTCGTAAGTTCTACAATGCTTAGAAGTTAATAGTACGGTTCTGCCCCGCCTTCCTCTACATCGGGTAATACGGAAGATTACCATTCGCAAATGAATGCTGATATTTTTGAAAAATGGTTTGTTAAAATGTTGGCCAATTTAGAAGAATCATGTGTTGTAATGATAGACAATGGTTCCTACCATTCTACGCTAGTTGAAGATTACCCTAAGGTAAACATGCAAAAGGTAGATGTCCAAAATAGCTCGAAAAAAAATATTAATTATTCACCCGTAGAAACATTATGTGAATATTACTAGAATAAATTAAATTGGCAATACCGAAAGAGAAAAAATATTAACTCGATAAAGTTGCATAGCAAATGCGTCATGAAGTGGTAAGACTTCCACCTTACCACTGTCAGTACAACCCAACTGAGTTGATTTGGGGGCAAGTCAAGGGTGAAGTCGCCAAAAAAAAAATAATACTTTCAAAATGGTAGATGTTGAAGCATTGGTAAACAGATGCGATCACCAAAGAAGTTTGGACAAAATGTGGCAAACATTGCAGCAAACTTGAAGATACAGATTTGGTAAAAGAAAGGTTAAGGGATGAAATTTTAGAGCCTGTCATACTTACCATTAATCCTGATGAAAGTTCGATTGATGAAGACGAAAACGACGATGACGAATTATTTTAATTTTTATTAAAACGATGACTTTTGTAACTATTTGTAAATATATATATTTATTATTATTTCTGACTTTTCTTAGTTTATAAAGTGTAAAAAATTATAAAAATATAATAATATGGTAGACATTACATGATTTGAAATTATTTTTGACGGAAAAACGTTTAAATTCCCATGCCGTAAAACAGCAGATAGGTGCGTGGTGATCGCGGCCTACTTTTCGTTGACCGCACTATAAAGAAGGGGATACGGACATCCGGCCGAATCCAAACGGGCGATTGTAAACTCTTCCGATGGTACACTCTCCCGGGTCTACTCCAGTACTACCTGACGGAAACATGTAAACTCTCCCGGATTTATTCCTGTACTACCTAACGGAAACATGTAAACTCTCCTGGGTCTAGTAAAAATCATAAAATAAATTTAATACACATTTAAGTTGCGTTTAAAAATATTCAATCATATATAATAATAATAATAATAACAATATAAATTAATGTCTTTAGCTACTATGAACATGATATTATAGTTAAAATACAATAAAAAATAAAATTTCAAAAAATCCAATATACATTGTTTTTGATAATAAGAACATACAGATTTTAAAAAAGTTAGGGAATCTATTTATTTTTTCTTTATAATCTAATATTTTTACTCGATTTATTTAATTTATTGCAACTTTGAATTTTAACGTATATTTCAGTTTGAAAATCCGTTAGAGCATTAATGAATATAAATAAAGATGGATGAGTACTTGAGAAATATGAATTTAAATGCGAATGGAACGACTCACAAGCGTTTGTTGTTTTTGAAGTTGATGATGATGCTGAAGCCCACATTGTTGGAGGATATAATGCATCATCATCAATATACGTACTCACTAAGTATGAAGCAAATGTTTCCAATTTTTCATTTTCTGGAGGCATTATCGCAGCTAATGTAAATACATAAATATTTCCAATTTCATTTGGATCTATAAATAATAATCCAAAAACATAACACAGCCATTTTCCAACTTCGCTTGTGCCAGCTCTATATTCTACAGAAAGACCCAATTCCTGGATTTTTCTATACCACGTTTGTGTGAGATGAAATCTGCAGCATTCTATTTTTGTTTCGGGTCAAACATTTAAAACAGCATTATTGCAGTGTAGCCAACTCGTAGTGTAGCAATAACATTTAAAACAATTCGGGAGAGCTTACATACTTCCTACAAGTAACTATAAAGTTGACCCGGGAGAGTTTACACATTTACTTCAGGTAAACATAATATTAACCTGGGAGAGTTTACCACCGCCCGTCCAAACGGCCGACGACTATATAGACCGACAGTCAGATAGCTGAAAGTATTTTAGCCGACGAGGTCAAAAGGCGATACCACGAAAAGCCGACACTAAAATAAATTAAGTATAAACTATAAATTTTCAATTCGATAATATAGTGATTTCTTTTGTTGTCATAATTTAACGATACATAATACCTATAGCCTGTAAATATAACTATAATCTACATTATTGTAAGAATTGTATTGCAAGTTCATAAATACTGTTTCAGTTGATTCGTTAACCACGTCGTGTCTTTGCATTAATTTTTGTGCCGTTGTTTAATTTAATTTATGTATTTGCATTAAATAATTATGGAATATAAAATTGAAATTTTTGGAGCAAAATTATTAATTGACAATTTTATCATAATTAAAAACAAAAACTGTAACAATACATATTATTGGGAATGTAAAAAAGGAAACATACTAAACGGCATAATAATAATAACGAATATTGTAATGCAAGAGCAGTAACAATTCTTGTTGATGGTAATCATATTGTTAAAGATAATTCTTTTTTAAATCTCAACCATGGACCTAACCCATGCCGATTATTGGTGGAGAAAAACATAAAATATATTATTTCAAAAGCTCTGTCTTTGAGAGATAAACCTTCGCAATTAATACAGGAAGCAACGAGTCGCATCCCCGTCAATTCTCAGCCATACATGCCATCAGTTAAAGCAACACGAAAAATTATTTCACGGTGTAGAAGACATCAGAAACCACCAGAATCAACAAGTCTTTCACAAATAGATATTCCCCTTAACTTATGTTAGTCTTTTAATGGTCAAACATTTTTACTAAAAGAAAGTACTATTGAGGGTCACAAAATATATATTTTTTCTACTTAAGATGAAATATCAAAACTTGTCAATGCCAATTATTGGGTTATGGATGGTACACTTAAAACTGTGCCAAATATATATATTTTGCTCCTGTTGGTGGAAATAATTCTAGAATTTTGCCATTAGTATGTATTTTAATGACCAGTAAACAACAACTTTGTTACGAACGTTTATTCGAAGACCTGATATCAATTTGTGATGATTTCGGTCTCGATGTTTCACCAAAATGTATTATAACAGATTTCAAAAAAGCTGCAATTAATGCTACGTGTAAAGTATTTCCAGAATGCCAACAAAAAGGATGTTTTTTCATTTAGGTCAAAATATTTGGCGAAAAATCCAGTCTAGTGGATTGGCTACTAAATATGGAGAAAATTAAGAATTTAGTTTACAACTTCGATGTATTTGGTCACTTGCATTTTTACACCCATCAGATATTCCTAATGCTTTTGATCAATTGAAAGATCCTATTATATTCAAAATTACTTTGAAGAAAATTATGTGCATGGAAAAGTACGAAGGAAATTTAGAAATGGAATAGTATCTCGATATGAGCCATTGTTTCCACCATGATCTTGGTCAATACATTTTAATCATGAAAACAATATTCCAAGGACACAAAACAAAGTTGAAGCATGGCACAAAAGATGGAAAGTATTAGTAGGAGCTGATCATGTTGGAATATATCGTATAATTGAGGAAATGAGAAAAGAGCAACAACACGTTGTGGATAAGATAATTTCACAAATAAAAATTTTCTACTAATATTACAATAAAATATAATTTATTTATATATAAATTTTGATTCCAGGGCAAATTCAAATTATTTTATTCGGACAAGCAAGGCCAAAACAAAGTTCAAAGTACGTAAAACGTCAAAACCAAATTCAAACTATTCTTAATGATAAAGAAAACAGAACAATTATCGAGGCAATAAGAGGTATTGCATGAAATGTGCACTATTAATTTTTATTTATTAACATTTAACTATATAACATAATTATCAATAATAATTTATTAGTATTTTTTATTTTTATGTATAAATATCAAATTTTTTCAATTTATAATAATTTACAATTTAGAATATAAAATGTACTTATAATTATTAATAATACACTATATTTTATTTTTAATAATAAGTATCATCTATATATGTTTTTGTGTGTGTGCAAAATTTTACCTATCTCAACATAAAATTACTTAATTGGCCATTTTATATATCGGCCTATTGAGTGTCAGACAAATGTCTCAAATGTCTGTTGGCCGATTGTACCACACCTATAATAAAGTAATATGTGTGATGAAATAATGAGATAGAAGAGAAGTTTTAGCTATAAGCTTTGAACATTCAAATGAGTTGATTGAAGTTTCTAACAAAAGAGGTGAACAAAAATTGAAACCTGTTGCGATTTCTATGTACAATAAGTAATATATCTGGAGTTGATAGACAGGACCAAATGTTGTCGTATTATCCTTACGAGAGGAAAACAGTAAGGTAGTATAAAAATATAGGAATACATTATTCTTAATTACTTTTGCTAAATTCTTATTTCTTATACGTAGAAAACGTAAGTAAATGTACTCTATATGATTATAAACTTTTAGTAATTTCCTCATTAGTAAAAAATCAAGAAAATGTAAATATTCCGCTACAAATTCCACCACAAAATATTTTCCCACAAAAGTAACAAAAAACAATAGCAATAAGTATTTAAGAAAACGATGTAAGGTGTGCCATTCAAAAAGCATACAAAAAACAAAATGATTTTATTGTTCTGAATGTGAAGGTTAACCCGGTTTGTGTCTTAAAAACTGTTATCGAAATTATCATTCATAAAATAATTAATGTATTGTTTTATTATTTTTAAATATTTTAAAAGTTTTAATATTATTTTATTTATGTAGTATGAAAAATTATTATTATACAAGTGTATAATTTTTAAGTTTAAAATATGTTATGTTAATTTGTTTTAAATATTTTAATTTTATTATTATTTGACGAATAAAGTGTTATCATACTTTTCTTAGTATAATATTATTTTTATTGTTTTTTCACAACATACAACCTTATAATATAGAAAATAATAACTTATTGTAAAATAAAAATAGGAATTTCATTGTTCAAATTGCCGTCTTCGTTATGAGACGGGAATTTTCGCCGATAACATATCATAAGACGGGGACTTAGGACTTTTGATCCCCTCTCCCCCCGTGCCGATATACGCAACAGCTCGGTCTCTTATATCGTGACGAAAACTAGTCCTTGGCAGTTAGTCGGTGCCGATGTACAACGGCCCGATTGTCATCGCCTTTATGCCATCTTTTTTTTCGTGTTGGACGACCGGAGTACGGTGAAGTTTGTTGTAGTTTGTTTTTATTTGCCAATAATTCATTTCCGTAACGTGTAAGTCAATTTCATTAACGACACTGCCATACTATTACGCAACGTCGCCGTGGGATCAGTGACCTGTCGTCGCCGCTGGACTCATCAGCTGTTGTCTCCGCAACGTAAACTGTCGCCGCCGTCTGCCTGTCACCGACGGCCAAGTAACTGCGCAAATGTCTGCAATATCAATCAGCAGCTGTCATCGACGTGATTTTGGTATCGTTATCAAATCGTATTTATATTGTATATTATCAAAATTATTATTTTTTACGCATTGTTATTGTTTATTTGTATTGTCTATATAATGTCAGATTGACACTGAAAGTCATATCAATATCCTATTTGTATTATTATTTCATTATTATTTGTCAAATGGTCAAAGAGACGTCTTTGACCGTTTTAAATATAGTTTTTTTTGTATTTATTTGCATATAACATACCCGAGTAGCAATCAACATTATATTTTATATTGATTTCATTTTAACCGATACTATCATATTTTATTGTCACCCTCATCCCGTACCAACGCAAGTCGTCATAGCTGACCACTTGTACTAATTGTAGGAGTTACGCCGGCGTTTACATTCGTACTTTTATAAATAATTAAAAACGGGGCCCATAACCAATGTCAACTATAGTTGACACGCATCAAAATCTGGATGTAGGACACTTTGTACGGTCACTTAGAAAAAATGAAAACCGCGGATAGTTTATACTATTTCAGGTAAAAAAAAAAATGTTGAGACATGAAATGTTAGACATATTTTGTTATTACAAAACACAGGTAGTTAACATATATAAATAATAAGAATAATAGTAATTATGGTAATAAATTCGTGTTGTGTATTGACTTCGTGAATTTTTAAAACATTCACAGTCAATTGTGACACCAAACACATGTCTCATAATTAACTCGATCATTATGATTCGCAATCCAAAGTTTTGAGCAATTAAATTTTATCTTATCTTTAAAATATAATTCCCGGTTTATTTATACCGTACAAAACGTTCGCGATGGATTTTTACCAATTATTCATTATCATCGTACATAGTGTCCGCGATATGCAACTCAAGTCTCTAACAATAGATAGTACAAACTTTCCGTTTACCACCACTCTACCGATTTTACGTGCGGCTACGGGCGCTCGCGTGTCAAATCGACGGCGGCAACAGGTATGCGCCAGTCGAATTAACTGCGACATTGGACGTGTTAACACCGTTTTGGCGATAATATTGTGTGTCAATACCGCGGAAATATTATACAACATGTTGCCTGTGCACTCAAGTAATATTATTGTTATATTGTTATTGTACATCTGTGGCGGTCAGGCAACTGGCGCTGCCGACCGTCTTCATCGTAGGTACGCGCGAGGTCAAGTCGCCGCCGGTTTGCGTGACAAGGGTAACAAGTCCAGGGCTCAGAACTTACTGCACTTAAAAAGTAATAAATATGCACGCAATTATTCGCTTTTATAATGGTACAAATATGCTCTTATTTATTTTTCTACTCGTGATTTTCATGTATTAAATAAAAAAATGGGAAATTGTGTGTCAACTGGAGATTTTAAAAACTTATACAAATAATATTGTTTGTAAAAATATGCATTTTAATTTGCAACATTAATTGGCTACAATTCGTTTTCGCACATCTACCTTTTTTACAACTCGTTTGCGCACACATTTTCCTTCTCATTTTAACAGGCTTAGGACGGTCTGCTTCAAATAGGCGTGATTAAAAATGTGTGCTTGAATGTGTGTGTGTGTGTGTGTGTGTGTATATGTTTTAATGAAATATATCGTTACATAAATCGTTATTCGTAATAGTATCGTTACAGTATAGTCAATATAAAAATAAACTACACTTAATATGTAATTTCATCGTAATTATTATTATTTTAAATTAAATTTGTATGTTGGAATTTATTTCCAATATTTTTTTTATAAGTTAAACGATCAATAGTTTTATTTTTATATTTATTCCACATAGATTGTAAGTATTTTTCCTTACGGACAGTTTCCTTTCTTTTATAATACATTACATTGTTTTGTATTGCGTTTATTTTGAAATCTGTTTCACTTTGAATTTGCATAAAATATATATCAATGATTCGATGTATGTGTGAATGTGATGTATAAAATTGACTATTGTAATGTTTATGGAAACTTTCTGTGTTATTCGTCATCTTGGCATTACCATTTGATTCACAAGCCCATAATATTGGTGGAAAATTGCCGTAGAGTCAATATAATTTTCTAAAATATAATCTGAGAATATAAAACCAACTGTATCAGGTGCTAGATCTATTAATCCATCTGAAACTTCATGGGGCGGTAAATAACTTATACATTTATAAATGTATGTTAATATTTCGTTGTGCGCAAGCGAGTCGTCGATTTTCAGGTGGAAAATTTTGAATGTGCGCAAACGAGTTGCAGCGACATTAATTAGTAATTTTTAACTTTAAAATAGTATGATGTATTTTGACAATGTAGCACAGGCCAGATAAGGAAGGTTCGCAGGCCGCCAGTTGCCCTCACCAATGGTATAAAGTGTAATATAATATACGATAAAGTTTCAATCGTTATTGCTAGAATTAATAGAGCACGTCAAATAAGATTCCTACTGAGAATGGAGAGATGCCAAAATAATATTATTGACATAACGACATTCAACATACCTATATAGTGTACATACACTTTTTCTACAATCAATACCACGAAAATGCCCATAATTATTTATAGTAAATGATACTATCAACTATAATATTATTTTAAAATAAATGTTATATAATTTATTATATAACTTAACAGTCATTATGTCAATAACCTTTATTAATATAAATACAGGCACATTACTTTCATTATTTTGGATTCCTATTATTTACTATAATTTTAACTATAGTTTGCTAACACAATAAACAAAAACAAAATATATATATATTATGTTATTATGTTATTAACAACATAATATTATTATTAATAATGTTATATTTTCTAAATTTTAATATTTAGTCACTAACAATTTGTTTTTGTGGTGTGAGTTCCACTTCCGCGAGGCCTCACACTTATGTGCGAAGCCCTGTGCAAGTACACCGGTTGCACTGCCCTTGCGCCGGCCCTGAGCTTTTTTATTTGTGACATAACATACGTATAGTTTCGTTTACCATTTTTTTCAGTCAACTTCATAACGCGAGTCTTAAATATGTATGAATGCATGAAGTGCCACAATAAATACACCTAAATGAAAACTTTCAAAATATAGAATATAAAGTATTTTATTATTTTTATTTTTTAGTTTTCAAATTTCATTAAAAACATATTCTTAATTATCAAATACGCTCTAAAAATAGTAAAATTGAATTATAATATGCTCTTAAAACTACAAAATCACTAAGTATGCAAAAATATACTCTATACATTTTTAATATTTTTTTCGTCGTGTCGTGAAATTAATTTCAAGCTTATCAGGTTGACCGCCATGAGACTCTTTTTGGGGTCTCACTAGTTTACTCCCTAACGCCATGGTATTTTTAATGTGATAACTCAAATTTGATTTGAAAAAAAAAAATGATTGGATTTTGCTGAAAATTTAAATATGGGTTCAGTATCACTTATATGACTGATTTACAATAATTTTGGACAAATTCTAGTTGAGACCCTTAATAGAGTCTCGTGGCGGTGGTGAGTAACATGTAAAGAAATTGATGATTGTTCCTAACAAACTGAGATACCAAATGGAATCTCAAAATAAAAATATTGTCATTCCATTAAATTTAGGATATTTGATTATAGAATAAAATTTTTTAGGAACTTGAGGTTACAGGTTTACATAAAACATAATAAAAAATTTAAAAAGAAACATTTTTCTTGTTAAACATGTATTTAATATGCAATTAATAAATTTCATTTTTTTAGGTGAACTACATTATAAGAATAATAAGTAATATTTTAACAAAAAGATAAAAACAATTTTAAAAAGTAACATTTTCTTAATTTTTCATATCACAATACACAATTTAGAGTCATTATAACATTTTCATTTTATAAAAAAAAAAATTAAGAATTAACATTGTCTTTAAGTGAACAACCTTATAAGAATAATAAGTAATATTTTAACAAAAAGATAAAAATAATTTTAAAAAGTAACATTTTCTTAAAATTTTTCATATCACAATACACAATTTAGAGTTATTATAACATTTTCATTTTATAAAAAAAAAATTTAAGAATTAACATTTTCTTTAAGTGAACAACCTTATAGTAATAATAAATAATTATAACAACCACATAAAAAAAATTAATAAATTTCATTTTTCTTAGGTGAACTACCTTATAGTAATAATTAATAATTATAACAATAACATAAAACAAATTTTAATAAATAACTTTTTCTTATTTTAAGAGTAGATCTGTAAAAACTTTTGTCATCTCTTTGGTGGATCATGGAACTATTTTTTATAACAAACAAAAATAAACAAATAAATTATATTGGTACAACTTTGTGATCTTCAAAAAAACAGTCTACACAATAGTATTTGTCACAACCCTCGCATTTTGTACTAGTTTTTTTGGAATACTTCTGTGAATGTTGTCTACCTTTTTCTTTTACCATTATGCTATAGCATTTATGGCACCTACTTTTTGAGGCTTTTATTAGCTTATGTTTAATTGTAGTTATTTGGCTATAGGATATAGGTTCTGGTTCAATATTTTGAGTGATAAGACTTTCTACTAACGCTGTACGAAAATCAGTTATTGATATCTTATTATTAGTTACTTGAGTAAATAAAACATGAGCATTGACGACCGCAATATTCAAAAGTGTATCTAATACTACTTTTTTGTACCATTTTACAGTACGACGCAATGGATTTGAATAGGAACTCATTTGATCTGCTAAATCTATTGGAGATTTACCTTCATTATAGTCTAACACAACTCTTGGTTTTAGTGTGGTTTTACCTCGAACACACACCTCCACCATTTCACTATCATGTTCAGAAGAGATCATACACAATTCTCGTTTATCGCGCCATTTTAAGACTAAAATATTTGATGAACTCCTCAAAGATACAATTTCATTTTTTTTTAATTTTTTTTTTGTCACTTCTTTAGGATTAGATTTCCTGTTGGTTCTTAAAGTGCCAACTAAATGTGTTTGCTGCCTGTTTAAAAGTTCAGCAAGTTCAACACTAGTGTACCAGTTGTCCACTACAAGTGTTCGACCAAAATTTAAAAAAGGCTCTGACAATTCTTGGACAATTTTGGAACCAACATTAAAATCAGGAGCCGCTTCTTTTCCACAATACACCTTCACAGCTAGTGTATAGCAGGGATGAATACATAATTTAAAAAGCTTAATTCCGAATTTATTCCTTTTATTTTTTATGTATTGCTTAAATGATAATCGTCCCATAAACTTTATTAGAGATTCATCAATACAAAAAGATTTACCCGGTTTCATGCACATATTTGAATTTAACATTACATCATCTATTATTTAGCAATAGATCCACTATTCCAAAAAAAAAAAAAAAATATGTAAACTTTCGAGCTCTAGACTAATCGCTCCCGTCTTTTCCACATCGCCGAATATCTACGAGTGCGATAAGATCATCGTCCCGATTTACACGATAGTCGTAGTTCAAATCGCTGTTCTACCGTATGTTCGTCGTCCTGCTTTGCAATGGACACTTGACGCGTGAATATATTATTATCAATATTTTTTTATTTTTTTTGTTTATGATTTTATTTATTCAATTTGTTACAAAGATAAGAACAATAAGAATAGTTGATGATATAGCTAAAAAAAATAATATACAAATAAGACAGAATCGACGGCTATAGAGGCCTCCCAGCGGAAGTTCTACGACATAAATATAAATTTAGTTAGGCTATAGAAGATCACGACACCACTGTCTTTTAAATCTTTTAATAGGATTTTCCGGAATAGAAGCGGAAGATAGACCGGAGATTAAGGGATTCTTATGGTGAGCTAGTTATTATTAATATTAGATAATATTTTTTGAATCTAGGACATTTGACACCCATTAGTAGACATTGAATATAAATGCAAATATTCTAATACTAAATAATCAGCCTATAAACTCGTAATTTAATAATTTAAAAGCTTATTATAATAAAATGTTAAGATTTTGTAAATATTAATCAATTCAAATATAAATAATAGGTAATAAAAATAAACATATTCAAATTAAATGTTTGATTATATAGGTACGATTAAAAAAATACTAACAATTTCAAATTTCAATATTTGTTTAGTATTGAAAAGTTTTACACGTGTTGGTGTTGTGTACGGTTTACAATGTCAATTCATACATCAACGTAGAAATGAAATACTTGATGTATTAAGTCTAAGTGTAGAAAAATATTTATTTAACGTAACTTAAAATACAAATCTACAATAATATGTGTAAACACAAGATGTACGATGAGCGATGTACGACCTGACTCTGAGTGTCTCGGGTATCCCTAACCATTTGCTGAGCTCTTGCCCAGGTCTCCCTTATAAATGGTCAGATCACAAAAAGAAATAACTGCGGTGGTGGAGACTTTCAACGACACGGGTATTCTCACATTTTATTATTTTTGACGACTCTTACACTCTAAGAGTTTTGACTTTTCTAAAATGTGAGCGACGTGTGATCATACCTAAATAGTCCTGACCTCACGTTGTCTTGTATTGTAAACTAATCGGAACATGTTGTGTCATCACACCGCACAATATACATGTTTTAAAATATATAAAATATTACATGGTCCGTAACACATATTATGTGTTTAAACTTTTCTTCATTTGTTTTAATTTTAGAATTTATTTGAATACCTATGTTTAATTTTAAAATCTCTATTGACGTTTAGAGTTCATTATCTGTAAAGCTTCAATAAATGTATACACATGACGTGATATCTAAATTTAATTAAATGTTGGAACTTTTTATTCCAACGTTCTGATACCTATATTGCTAGTCCTACTACTCTCACTAATTAGTAATTAGTAATTACTATTTTCTAATTTTGTTTCATCGTGCACGTTCCACATATATATATTTAAGCAAACATAGATTGGCTTCCCAATCATCTCTCGATAATCATAATCGTAATCGCCCGGTGTCAATTATCCTTATTCTAAAAATATCGGGTGCCGAAAGTCCGATATCGACAAAACCGTCTGGTATCAGTTGTCCGAATGCCTTTTTTTTTCTACATCATGTAATATAATATATTATTTAACCGAGTCTACTTGTCGTTGTCAATTTTTTATCCATCATATTTGTGTAAAAGTGTACAGGTTCGGTACGCCCTATTCCTTTTATACATATTAAATGTACACAGTGAACTCTCGATACTCTCGATTGTCCCCAGAACGTGCACGTGTAGGTATATACAAAAAAAAAAAAATTAATGTTTTCCTGCATGATACCTGACGTACACGTTATTACGGCGATTCCTAATTGGGTTGCGAATTTTCGATGACCGATAAACCCGATTACTTGGATTGTAGTGATTGTACGTTAGTTGCATTTAATTGTTACTTCGACTTGGCGCACGTGCAGTACCATATCGTTTTAGTGATAAATTGCGATATTATGTATTGCTCAGAATCGACTGGCCGTACTATATGCGTTATGCTGTATACATTTTTAAATAAAAATAAAAAGTGTTTTCATTTCATTTTCTTTAGATACTATTTAACATTACAATATTTAATTTTTATGATAATATTATAATTAATAAATTTTTCAAATTATAGGATTGACTTATCCTCGCAAGCAGCGTTATTCTATTCGCGTATAATCGAGATGAGATTCGAATGTTAACTGTAAATATCGACCAGTGGCGTGCGGTAATATATTTTACCGGTTAAACGCTACAACAATACTTTTTTTTTTTTGTGATTAAACGAATATTTACATAACACGAGGACGTTTTTGAGGAAACTACTCATTAGTAGCACCTCTCTATTTGAATATTATTTACTTACATTTTTATATTTGTATATATTTATTTATTGGTTTAAGGAGTCTTTTTTTTAGTCGTATGATAGGATTTCCTGGTATAGTTAGAGAGGACATTTAGATTTAGGAAATAAGAGGATTTTTATTGTTTGTTAGTTTGTTGTGAAATGTTTTATAGTATTGATGAGCTAATTTTTTTGGTGTTAGAATATGTAGATCGTTGTGTAGGTTTAAATTTGTGACATACTATGGACATCAGTAATTACTCGTAGACTTATTGACTGAAAAGCTTTTAGTGGGCGGATGTTAGACGGTTTGGCTTGTCCCCATATCTGGATACCATACGTTCAAACGGGGGCTAATATGGTTTTATATATAAGAATTTTGTTTTTTAAACTAAGTTTGGAACAATAATATTTCTAGTTAAATCTTAAAAATAAAAGGTATTTTATTGATGAAAATTACAATTCAAAATGTATTTATATAATAAAAGTGTATTAATAATGATAATTATCCGATATTTAACGGCAAAATATTGGAATTGCGTTTTTAAAAATATTAATAAACGCTCGTCACAATCACTTTTAACCGTCATAATATAAAAACGTGGTTATCTCGTTATGCGTGTTCTACCTTCTACCATCGCCGTTAATTGTTTATACGTGCTGAATAGTCTTAAATCAAGCGCTTTGTAAAGAAATTGTGTATACAAAAAAAAAAAAAAAAAATGATAAATTGTTTTAAATTGAGTACCAGAAAACTTTACACAAGAATTAATAAAGACTAAATAGTACTCATTTTAATGTTTAATTCGTATTTTCATTTAATGTAATACATTTTTAACTTTTTATTTTATTTTTTTAGCCGAAAATTCGCTACCTATCTAGTTCGCCCAGACTGTTCAGTGTACACCACTGATATTGTTATAGGTACTGTTATGCGTGGCAATTATATACCGTCGACAATGTTAGGTAAGTCACGTTACTTGTTGCTCAAATAAAATTGTAATGAAATCACTCTTTACTTTTAAATTTATAAATTGACAATTAACTTCATTACTTTTCTTTCCAAAAAAAAAAAAAAAAAAAAAA
>NW_020270487.1:0-8641 GCF_002803265.2 Melanaphis sacchari | reverse complement strand
TTATAATCTTAATTACCCAATAATGGATGCTAAATTGGAGATATTTTAAGCTCAATAAACGAATTGAAGACAACACAGAAAACAACTTCTTAGTCGCAGCAATGAGTAAACACTCAAATCTATTTACCAAAAATTAGATGACTCAACTCAATTTATCTGAAACCAAATTCTCAGATTTAGATAGTCCAAACACGCAATTAAATAGTCGTTTAGACTGTCGAACAAGATTATGTTTCGTTAAAACAAAAAAGTTCACCAGCTATCAAAAGTATTAAACGAATGATGGACCTACAATCTAGAGCAAAATAATTATAATTAGTTTGACATTATCGGAACTTAATTCTGAAATTCGAAAACCTATCAGATATGTCACAATTAAAATTTATATTTAGTGATTCTATTTAAATCTTCACAACTAAAAGCACATCGTCTTGAAAACCTTATATCAAATCGACCTGTCTCTTGTTAAACTTCCACAATGCCAGTGACACTTTTTCGGTCCTGGCTAGCTCAATCTAAATCACGGATCATTTGAAAATGGTTGATATCACGTTTCTTCCGACCGTTCAGCTAAACAACGTGAATCATTTACAAATTCTACGTAAGAGTCTAAAGAAAAGAAGAGAAATGGTGAAAATATATAATATAAATATATAAAAGGTATTGCCAACTATTATTTATTAAAACTTTATAATAAACCCACTCCATTTACGTTTGATATTTAGGTTACCAAAATGAATCGTTTAAATACTAAAATAAACATTCTTAAATGCTCAAACTCTTACTATACTTGATATTCGCGTTACTGAAACTTGATTAAAAATATTAGTTCCTGAACGGTTTGCAAATTATAATTGCTTATATTTAACGCAATACTAATACGTAGCCTCTTCATGTAATGCTGCAACTTAACCAGAAGCATGATAATTTTGTAACAGAATAAATTAACGTGATTAATTAATGTTTATTAACGGAAATATCATATAGAAGATAATAATTGAGTTTATTAGTATTGATATTTATTTACTTATTAAAATTTGAACTTTAAAACATAGAGATAAGAGAGCAATAATTACTGAAATGTAAAATACGTCTGAACAGGTTCACTACACAGACAATACTATATATATAAACAATACTATATTTTATTTATACTTATTTAGCTTTGCAATGGAAAATCTTGAAATAATTAAAATGTTCAGTGAAAAAAATAAACTATTATATTGTATTAATGGATACAAATTCTCTTTTCAAAAATATTTAAATGATAATATTCAGAGGTGGTCTTGTTCAAAACGCTTATGCAAGTGTTATTTTAAAATGAACGAAAATGAAGAAATAATTTTCAGTGCTTTAAATCACGAACACGACAAAGACGACGAAAACGTTTTAAATCGTCAAAAACTCAATAACAAACTGAAACGGAAAGCTCTCGATGACCCATGTGAAAAGCCATGCAAAATTCTACATCGGGAGTTGCGTGAAAGAGATGTAAGTACATTGACTACCACAGATGTAAACCGTATTAGGAAAAATATTCATTATGCACGGTCGAGTATAATTCCAAAATTGCCTAAACATTTGGAAGAGTTGCATTTGACGCTAACCAATTTGGGTGAGATAAAAACTAACAAGGACGAAATTTTTTTATTAATAAATAACACCGAAAAAAATATTGTAGCATTTTCAACGACGACAAATTTAAAATTTTTAAGTGAGTGTAAAACTTTATATATCGATGGCACATTTAAAAGTTGTCCTAAACTTTTCTATCAATTATTTATTATTCATGGTGCTAAAAATACTACCTATACTCCTTTAGTATTTTTTTTACTAACAGGCAAGACTATGTCAATATATAAAGATGCGTTTTATAATTTATTAGAAAAAATGAACGATTTGAATTTAAATTTTGCACCAAATATAATTTATGCCGACTTCGAACAAGCTATACACTCAGCAGTTTCGGATATTTTCCCTGATGTTATTCGCAAAGGCTGTAGATTTCACCTAGGACAATCAATCTGGAGAAAAATTCAAAGTCTTGGTTTGTCTACAGTTTTTAAAAATAAATCTGAAGTTGGAAAATTTTTGAAATTATTCTTTGGTCTTTCATTTTTAAAACCCGACGATGTTAGTAAATGTTTTTATAAAGACCTAATGGCTATAAAACCTAACGATGAAAGAGTTGATAATTTTTTTAATTACTTTGGAAAAAATTATATTTTGCTGAATAGTAAATTTCAACCATCAATATGGGCCGAGTTCTCAAACTCGTTAATGCGTACCACCAACGCATGTGAATCGTTTCACTCGAAATTAAATGGTATGTTTTATTCGTCATACCCTAACATTTTCCAATTTGTTGAAGTATTGAAAAATGTTCAAACTGATATTTATATTAAAATGCGAAGTTCAAATTTAGGAAACAAACGAAGAGAGGATGTAGAAAAAGAAGAATTTATTAAAAATACTATGACTGAATTTGAAAACAAAAATATAACACGTCTTGACTTCGTTCAAAAATTGGCAAACATAAATTTGCCAATACATAAATGATATATATACATAAAACTAAGAAGAATTTATTAAAAATACTGTGACTGAATTATTAACTGGGACGCAACTCCTACGTGTCGCGAGAAAATCGCGGACACAATTCGGATGTGTTGTTTAAAAACAACGGACGCAACTCGGATATCGCAATTTATATTTTCGTATTCTGGGACGCAATTCGTATGCAGCCCTTTAAACTATAGTGTGTTTCACAACAACTGCGACTCGACGCTAACGCGCCTCGTGGTGTTTTTTCATCAGGGTTTCTAAAGCTAGCGCGAAATAATCCGCGGTAAATTTTAAAATTGATAACGAATATTTTACACTTTTTCAAATTATAAATTTATTAAATAAGATAATCAACGAATTATATTTTATGTTACACTTAATTATTTTTAATCAACTTAAAACAATAAAAATATGTAAAAAAAAAAAAATAACATGTGTCTAAATTACAGAATATTTACATTTTTTTATTAATAGTCATCATCTTCGCTTTCACTACTATCGTCTGGATTAATTGTCATGATTATTGGTTCCATAATTTCGTCACGTAAGCCCTTTTTGACGTTATCATCGTCATGCAGTTTATTGCAATGTGTCACACACCTCTTCCAGTCGTCAACTATTATGGAATCCAATGCATCATGAACCAATTTATCGACGTCCGCGATTTTAGAGGTTGTATTTTCTTCGGCGATTTTTCCTTTTACTTGCGCCCAAATTAGCTCTATAGGATTATATTGGCAGTGATACGGAGGTAGCCGCATCACCTCATGGCCCATTGACAACGCAATTTGATCCAGTTCATATTTTTTTCTTGTGGTATTAACTGCTTCACTCACTCTCGTAACTCCGCTAACGTTTTCAGGGGTGAAAACTGAACTCCCTTTCTTGAAGCCATTTTTGTACATTGATTTTTTTTTCATTACTCTTTGGATAATTGTTAACAATACCAGAGTGGTATAATGCATTGTCCATAAATATGACACTTGGCTCTTCCAAGTTGTTGAGCATTTCTATGATCAGTCTTTGAATATAACAGAGTTCATATGGGAGTGATAGTCTTCAGATAGACCCGATTTACATCGAAATACTAATTTTGAATTATTCACAAACCCAAATGAACTCGAACCAGCATGGCAAATAATAATTCGACCTCCCTTGCCTATCGGTACTTTAAATCCTTCTTTATCTTCCAAATTTTGCCAAATGTTATTCCTAGTATGGTTTTAGTTCAGCCATATCTCGTCTAAATAAACAACTGGTCGAACATCGTTGTTTTTACGTAAATTAACCATTAGTCTCAAAAACCGTACACGTATAGCGACAATATCGTTTCTCTCCATCAGAAATTGACGGTCGTCATTGCATTTTTTATACCTAAATTTTAATGACTTCAAAATTTTCTACATCGACGTTTTAGAACCTTTGTAGCCAGTTTTTTCATGGAATTTAGATACAATTTTTATGGATGTAGGAAAGTCACTTTTATCATATTACTCGTGGACCGTCTGTCGTACAACCTCTTGGTCAAAGACATAAATATCTGTAGCAAATTTAATTCGTTTGAATATTTTACCGGGAGAGGTAAATTTTGGTTCTTCAGTTTCTGGATCTAAAGGGGCTTTAGAGCCTTCTGATGTTATTCTTTTAACGCTGCCGATGCTGATATCTAGAGCTAGGAATTTGGTGACTTTTGCATTTTTTTTCTTTAAGTGCTATACAATTCTAACCAAAAACTAAATTTGTTTCGTGATATAACAATGTAAAATATGTAAATTTTATTTTGCATTTTTTTACATTTTTTGTGTTAAATGCATTTTATTGCATTTTTAAGGTCATTTTTACGTAATATTATGTTCATTTTGGGTATTTTAACAAATTTTTGTTTATTTAAAGTTTTTTTTTATATGTGTTGTAAAGGTAATCCCAATTAGTACCTATAGGCAATTACCTACTCCAGCCCATTGATATTGAAAAAGTAATATAAGAGTAAGTAAGATAGGATTTCATATCGAACGAACCCAAAACTATATAGGTATACAATAGTAGCTTTAGTAGTGAATACGACACGTACCTATAATATGGTTCTATACCGATCTGTATACAATACTGAACAAATAATATTACGACTAATATTAAAAATTAATATTAAAACTTAAAAAATCTTAAAAATGTCAAAAATTAAGTCAACAGTAGGAAGCCGTTTACGTAGTTTTGTGAGTTTGGTGCCGATATTTATATCTATTTTATTCATAAATCATAATTATTAATTAATATTTTAAAAATAAATTTTTTTCACTCATCTAAGAACATTTTTTGGTCATTTTCTAAGTTCATTTTTTAGAGTTTTTAGGACATTTTTGCATTTTTGTGTATTTTTTAAGTCATTAAAATCCTAGCTCTACTGATACCACATGCTACTTCAGGATTCGTCGAGTCTTTAGATAATTTTTTAAAATACGAATATACACTAAAAATCATTTTTTTTAGTTTGATAGTGAATATCTACTGAATGGTTAGACATATTTAAATAAATAATTAACTATAATAAAAAAAATATATAAATCGCACAGACGTAATACGTAAGTAATGCGTAAGGAATAGTCATCAACGAACAACAGTACAACAGTACGCACTACACACTGGAGTCTGAATGGCACAATAACTATAGCTGCAACAGTGGTTGTTGTTTGACCACATTCCTACGCATGGGGTCGGTAGGGAGTATCAAACCTACTAGTACACAACAGCGGTACATAAAAAAACATACCCATAACCCAGCTGCTCTAACCATTTGTTTAGAAAAAATGCACGCTATTTATTTTCTATCCTAGATTGAGAATCCCTGGTTTGATACAACACCGCCACGAGTCGCGTTAGCGTCGAGTCGCAGTTGTGAAACGCACTATAGTGCTATAATCTTATTGGTGAGAAAAAAATAAGATTAACGATATTGGTTTCGTGAATTTTCGATGATTAGTTCTATAAATATCGAAAATAACATTTTATGAATCTAATATATAAAAATTTCGTGTCACAAAGTTTGTTACCAAACTCCTCTGAAACAGCTGGACGATTTTCATGAAATCTTTTGTGTATATTAAGTAGATCTCAGAGAGTGATGTAAACCATTTTTCATACCCTTAGGTGTAAAGGGTGGCTTACCGCAAATATTTATAACAACCGTTGGATATCGGCGATGGAAAATAAAAAAATAAAAAATTAAACAAAATAAGATACAACAGTTGTTGCCAAAGAACTTTTAATATTTAACATGTAAATTGTATATTTATAAATTATTAGATTAGATTTCATATTTTTTCATAATATTAAACGACCGCGTATTTATCGCATTTAACGAATTCATCAGAAACGACTCGACCGTTGAATGGGTCAGTGTAACACAATAAGCTTTCTCTCTCATTTATAAAAAAGGTTAATAATCACATTATATGAACTTTAATTGTATCGATTTGTAAATTTTGTACCATGCTAGCAAGACGCAAGGGGTCTGATTTGGCCCGTCGAACGTCCAAAAATACAATCATGCGAGATAGAAGAGCACAAAGAAGAGACGTACAAATCCAACCGAATAATGCAAATGTACGTGTGAACTAGTGTGATTGCGTGAGGCACAAGCTGAACAAAATAAAAAAAGACGATAAGAAGCGCGTCAATTCGTAGTTGACACACGCAGAGCAAATGACCGACAACGCCAACAAGTACATAGAGCATTTACATCCAATTCATTCCTTCTTCTAGCATTCGAGTATGGGCCCGATATTAAATATTACGCTCATTCGAAAGTAGAGATTGGTGCTATGGACAAGGAATGTCCGCATTGTAATGCGCTTAAGTTCAAAAATGAGCCAGCCGGTATGTGTTGCGCGTCAGGAAAAGTGCAACTACCGGAAATTGAAACACCACCTGAACCATTGAACGGTTTACTTATCGGTACGAATCCAGATTCTAACCTTTGTTTGATGTCAATTCGAACATTCAATTCATGTTTCCAAATGATATCGTTCGGAGCAACAGAAATAGTTAAAAATGATGCTGCAAATGGTCAACAATTTAATTCAACATTCAAAATCAAAGGCCAAGTTTATCATAGAGTGGGCTCATTGCTACCAATGCCAAACGAACCACATACATTTTTACAAATTTACTTTATGGGTGATGAGGATATTTGGTGTTTTGTTATTTTTATGGGCCGTCATCATTCACAGTAATCCATTCATCTTAATCATATACCAGTATACGACATTCACTCTCACTTACAATAATTTAATTATTTTTTATTTGAATACCAAAATATTCATTAGATATAATTTATATGGCAAAACAACTAATAATAATAATATATTAATAAAATAATAAGATTATAGTAATTAATTTGCGTTTTATTTAATTTTTATCTTGTAAACACTGAATAATACTGATTATTAATAATTGATCGACCAAAATGACCACTATTATTTACTATTTATTTTTTTTTACCACTTTATTTGCTTTTTACTATTTTATATGATACCACTATTGTATGTATAGTTTGGTCAAAATGATGTTATTTTAGAGGACGCCGATGATAACAGGTTAAATTGTAGGATATTTTTTCAAATTTAATCGAATGTCACAGGCTATGATAAACTGGACAAATTATAAATATATGTGTTGATATTCAGTAATTCAGATCTTAACAATATTTAATTCTTTAAAAAATTGTTTTTTTGAACTTGTTAAAATTGTAAATAAATTGGTAATCAATAAAATATGAAGTAACTTTAAATGTGTTTTTGGTGAATAATTTAAAGATAGACCTTTTGAGAATAAGAGTGAGAATGTCTAATACCAACAAACCATTAAGTCGGTTTCAAAAAAAGAAAAAAGAATTTAGAGAATTTGCAGAAAGAAAAAGATCTTCTTCGTAAAGTTCCTACATTGGATTCGTTCTTCGCCTCTTCTAGATCTAATAATTTAAATGAATTAGTATCTAATGATTGTAGTGAAGACAATCAACTAGAAAGAGTATCTGAAAAAGAAAAGGCACCTCAAAACTTAATTTCAGAAAATATTACCACTCAAAACGAGATATCTATTAGTGATGATCCTACCAAGCGGGTACTGGATGATGCTACAATTGAATACTTTGTTCTATATGGTGTTAAACAAAATATGGACATTGATTTTTTGTCTTCAAAACGTTAGTATGCAGATACTACCAGATTTCTATCCCTATCACTTTTCAGTCGGAAATTACCGAATGGTGAAAAACAAACTCGACCTTGGTTAATATTTTCAAAGACCAACCAAAAGTACTGTTTTCTGTGTTCCTTATTAACTGTTAAAAAAATTGGAGTCTTTATCAAATGACGAAGAATATAACGACTGGAAAAATGCAGGTCAGAGAATGAAAGAACATGAAAATTCAGATCAGGGCCGGACTGGTAGGGTTTCGGCCCACTATTCTCTGTATGCAACCGGCCCATTTTCCTATATTTAACGGCCCAACTTGAACTAACAAAATATTTGATTTTTCTCAATAATATTTCTACCTTTACCAACATTTTATAAGAATTAGGATTTAGGAACTCTTTCGATGTTGATTACAAAGAAAATGTAAAATATATCAATACATAGGTATAAATCAGTAACACCAAGTAACAGTATGACAAAATACAAATTAAATTTTATAGTTATATATTTATGTAATTATGTGAACGACAGTAATTTAGATAAAGTATGAGATGAGTTTTTAATAATATCCAAAATATCTTCAAACTTTAAATCATTTAATATTTCTTTTTCTACCGACATTAATAAAAAAGCATCTAAACGGTCATTAGATAATGAAGCGCGTAGACGATTTTTGATAATTTTTAATTTGCTAAATACTCGTTCACAATTAACCTGAGTTACCGATAAGGTTAGTACATATTCCATGGCGGCATATAAATTAGAATAAGTGGGCATATGTAAATTAAGCGAATGAAGTAAATTAAAAACACAAATCAAACAATTCTCTTGGGCATGTATACCTTTTTCATCACGGATAAAAGAGTGTTCGCATTCAGATTCT